>NC_092877.1:95658864-95946364 GCF_028372415.1 Notamacropus eugenii
CCGTTCTCAGCAGACACCCTCCCCGGATGTAGTTCTCAGGGGAAGTAGTGATGGTAAGTTGCCGTTGCAATTAATTACATGTCTGTGGCTTAAATGTTCACTAGGAATTTGTTGTCAGGGGCTAGAATTTTAGGTTTCATCTAAGGGATGATCTAGCCAGATAATTCTGTAGGCTGGTAGATGAAAAAATGTTTGGAGATAAAAAGGAAAAAAAATGTTGTTTAGTGATGCAAGAGGTTTTGATGACTTTGCCACAAGTTTGTTTGAACTTTGCCTCAGTTACTGTATGTGCTGTTGGAAAATATGTTACATCATACTACTGAACTGTGATTTACGAAACCATGCTTCTCTGGATTTCAGCAAAACAAGATGCTGCACAGAAACATTAACCCATAAACTTTCCTAAAGATTTATGTATTCCAGGTACCATTAGGGGAAATGTTTAAATGAATAATCACACCATCTACCAAAAAAACCCTCTCAACTTCAAATAAATTGAAAATGAACCGTGATATTATGGAATTTTGAATGGGGTTGTTTTCAATAATCGGTTTGATATGTGAGGATCTAATAGGTTGAATGGTAATTTCAATAGTAAGGTAACAGTGGATAATGTAGCCAGGTTGTATGTTCATTCCCATGGAATATCTGATTTAGATAAAATTGAATTTAAAATCACTAGCCAAGAATTGAACTAAATTTTCTCTTTCCATAGTACCTTCCTGTTGCTTAATTCAGCTTTATTACACGTTCTCCTTAATTCATTTCATTCAGTACCTGCTCATTGTCTGGAAGACGGAGAAAGGTGATGACTTCACTCTGCATAGACCAGTTGGTAGAGACAACTGGGCTCTATTAGAATGGTCTTGTGTTTGTACATATTGCATGTCGTTGCTTCTGAAACTTGTGACTATAGTTTGAGATCTAAAATGGCAAGCTGTGATGCTGGGATTCTATGATCTCTCTGTAGTGTTTCCTTTAGTGCTTAGTTCAATGCCACCTCCTGCCTGAAGCCTTTCTCAATTCTCCCTTTCTCCCAAAAAATCTTCATTTCTCACCCCCAAATATACTGAACTTATTTTGTGTGTGTGTATGTGTATGTATATACCAAGGATCATAAATTTATAGCTGGAAGGGACTTTAGATTGGTCATCTTGTCAAACATTCTCATTTTGTAGATGAGAAAACAGAGTCCTGGGGTGGTCAAATAGCTGTTCAAAATTTACCAAGGTTACATAGGCCCAGAAGTAGAATTTACCTCCAAGATCCTCAGACTCCAGTAGTATGTAAGCTCTTGAAAGACAAGGACTATTTTGAAAATCTGTGTCTTTATGTCTGTTGTACCTAGCACAGTGCCTGGCATATAATAGCTACTTAAAAGTTTTTATTTGAAAGATTAAAAAAATGTGATTATAAATTGAGAACTAGAATAGATCTGAAGAATAGAATAGACCTTGTCCAGAGGTTTCAAAAATGTGCAGCCAGAACCATATTAAAATGTAATTCAGAAATAGTTTAACAAAGTAAATGACAACTCATTAAAACACAGATAATGCTAATATGTGGTTTTCTAAGCCAATAATGTGGCTTATAGGCAGTTTAGGGGGCCTGTTTCTATTTGAGTTTGATGCTACTGCTCCAGTCCAGTCTTCTCATTTATAGGTGATGGCCAAGTGAGTTTAAAGGAGTTGCCAAAAGTCATCCAGGTAGTAAGTAGCAGCTCTAGAGCTTGAACTCAGGTCCTGTGACTCCAGAGCAGATTTTTTTCCTACTCTAGACTCTCCAAACAAATATGTTGTGCAGTGAATAGAGTGCTGAACTTGGAGCCAGAAAAGAATGGTTTCACATCCAGTCTCAGAGAAAAGCTTACTAGCTGTGTGAACCAGGGTACAAGTCATTTGCCCTCTCTCTTCCTTGGATTCCTCATCTGTAAAATGGGAATATTAATCACACCTGACTCCAGCCCCAGTGCTCTAACTACTGAACCACCGAGCTGCCCCATATATCATTTTAAAATATCATTTAACATATATACCATTTAAAATAAATACAGTGTTACTTATTGTTGATGTTTGGATGTTGATTATTTGATCGTCGGGATGGCTTAAAATACTTTTACATGGAATTTTCATAAATTTTAATAAGAAATTTAATGTTTAAGATTTTGGGAAAAGAACACTAGAAGTTATTAGGGTTTAAATTCAATGTATTCCATAACTGTGATGTGAGTCTTTATAAAGCTATCATTATTAGAGCTAAGAATAATAAATAATATTACATTGATGTTTCACTTTAAGGTTTGTAAAGCACTTTACATAATGTGTCATTTGATCAAGACAACAACTCAGTGAGGTAGATAATGTAGGTATCATTCCCATTTTACACATGAGGAAACTGAGATTCAAAGAAGATCAACTTCCCATGAATCGCACAGCCGCTAGGGCTGGAGTTGTATTGGAGCTGAAGTTCCCCTGACTTGGAGTACAGTTCTCTTGCATCACAGCTGCTTGAGTATAATACTTTGAAATTGAATAGAACATTCCAGATGTGTACAGCCCAGGGAAGAACATCATCCCTCATCTTGGTGCAGTGCTTGTCTTTATACAGCCAAAGGTTGCATCCTCTTTTATGACTGCTGTTCTGTTGGTTCATACTGAATTTATAGCTCACTAAAACTCACCTCCCCTTTTTTTTAAGATTTGAATTTATTTATTTTTAGCTTTGAATATTAATTTCCACAAGATTTTGAGTTCCGAATTTTCTCCCCGCCTTTCCCCTCTTCCCCACCCTGAGTTGGCATGCATTCTGATTACCCCTTCCCTAAGTCTGCCTTCCCTTTTATCATTCCTCCCCACCCATCCCCTTCCCTGTTACTTTCTTGAAAGGCAAGATAAATTTCTATACCCCATTGCCTGTATATCTTATTTCCCAATTGCATGTAAAAACAACGTTTTAACCTCTGTTTTTAAAACTTTGAGTTCCAAATTCGCTCCCTTCCTCCCTCCTCACCCACCCCCATTGAGAAGGCCAGTCATTCAACATAGGTTATACATGTGTAGTTATGCAGAACACCTCCATAATAGTCATCCCACCCCCCAATTATTCTATTTTCTCCTTTGATCCTGTTCGTTTTCTGAAGTGTTTGCTTCTGACTACCCTCTCCCCCAATCTGCCCTCCTATCATCCCCCACATTTATCCCTTTCCACCCTACTTTCCTGTAGGGTAAGATATCGAGTTGAGTATGTACATTATTCCCTCCTTAAGCCAAATCCAATGAGAGTCAGGTTCACTCATTCCTTCTCACCTCCTCCCTCTTCCCCTCCATGGTAAAACCTTTTTCTTGCCTCTTTTATGTGAAATAGTTGATTCCATTCTACCTCTCCCTTCCTCATTCTCCCAATATATTCCTCTCTTACCCCCTTAATTTTATTTTTTAGACATCTTCCATTCATATTCAACTCTCTCTGTGCCCTCTATCTTTCCATCTATCTATCTGTCTATCTGTCTGTTTGTCTGTCTCATCCTGGGTCATGTCCAGTCATCCTGATGAATATCTGGTCACTGGATTCAGATGGTTCTGGAGGAGAGATGAGGCTGGTGATCTGCACAGCCCTCCCTCACTCAAAACAAAGTCAAGTGCAAGTCATGTCATCATTTCTCTGATGGCATGGTCTTCCTCAGCATTGAAGGATGAACACACACACACACACACACACACACACACACACACACACACTGTCTATTTCCTCCAGCTCTAATACTGAGAAAGGTCTCATGAATTACAAATATTATTTTTCCATATAAGAATGTAAATAGTTCAACTCTAATAAGTCTCTTATGATTTCTCTTTCCTATTTTCATGCTTCTCTTGATTCTTGTATTTGAAAGTCAAATTTTCTTTTCAGCTCTGGTCTTTTCATCAAGAATGCTTGAAAGTCCTCTATTTCATTAAATGTCTATTTTTTCCCCCAAAGAATTACACTCAGTTTTTCTGGGTCAGTGATTCTTGGTTTTAATCCTAGCTCCTTTGACTTCCAGAATACCATATTCCAAAGATTTGTTTCACTCTCATTTTGTGGATTCTGTCTTTAATAAGCACATTACCTATGCCTTATCTTAGTCATTGATCAAATATTAAACAGTACTGTGTCAAGGATAGAGGCTGGCTCATTGTACTAGAGACCTTTCCAATATGATATCAGTTCATTAATGACTCTTCTTTGGGTCTTCAGCCAGTTCTGAATACACCAACTATTTGTGTAGCTTTTTTATTTTTTCATTTTCATTCATTTTCATTTTGTTTGTTTTCATTCATGACCCCATTTAAGATTTTTTTGGCAAAGATATTGGTGTGGTTTGCCATTTCCTTCTCCAGCTCATTTTATAGAAGAGGAAACTGAGGCAAACAGTGACAAGTGACTTGCCCAGGGTCACACAGCTAGTAAGCATCTGAGGCTGGATTTGAACTTAGGAAGAAGAGTCTTATTGACTCCAGATCTGACACTATATCCTTAATACCACCTAGTTGCCCTTTGTATAACTTGCATCTTGCCATCTTTTCTCCAAGAATAGCATGAGATACTTTACCAGATGATATGCTAAATGCCAAGTAAACTATTTGCTATTCAAAAGTGCAAGATTCTCAGATCTACCTGTCTAGAAAATGTCAGAAAAGGAAATCGAGTCATTCTGACCTAACTCATTCTTATTTAATCCTTTGTGACTTCTTCCTTTTCCTAGATGTTCACTGATGATTTTTTTTAACAACTTGTAGAAATCTAAATACTATCTAGGTTAAACTATTATTAGCTTATAGTTTGTAGACTCCATTTTGAAAATTAGGCACTTCACCATTTCTCATTCCTATTTCGCCATTCGCATTCTCCATGATCTTTCAAAGTTCTCTGATAATGGCCGAGCAGTTAATATCTATTAGTTCGTTAGTACCTTGGGATGTAGGTCTTATAGACAGTGATTTGAATGTATTACAGGTAGTATCTAATTTGGTAGCAAATATTTTGAGTATCAACTCCCTCTTGGAATTTTTGTTTTATCCTTTCTGCTACAAAAAAACATGATTAAGTAGGTACATTAGGAAAAGAACCCTAGGATCTAAGGGGATCAGGAAATGCTTTGTTGATTTAGTTGGTTTGTGAAGACAGAAAAGAATTTTGTGAATTGTAGTTGCATTCCGGGTTCTGGAGGGAGGAGTCATAGGAGATAATAAAGGTAAGACTTGAGATATTGAGTTGAGCGAATGAGTGGTTGTCTAGTTTAGTTGGAATGCAGAATATGTGAAGGAACTAGTTCCAGGTAGGGCTGGAAAGATAGACTGAAGCCATATTGTAGAGGTCTTTATCTATCAGGAAGAGGAGGAGTTTGAGTTTTGAACTAGACACAACAGCGAACCACTGAAGGATTTTGAGTAGAAAAGTGACCTTGTTAAAGTTGTGCCCTCAGAGGCCCCAAGAGTCCGGGGATTCTTGATCTGTTTGTGTCATGGACCCCTCCTTTGGCTAAAGAGTAAAGCTTGTGACCCCCTTCTCATAATAACGTTTTCAAATGTATAAAATAAACCACATAGGATTATAAAGGAAATCAAAAGTTAGTGAAAATTAAAGTGTAATTTTTTTCTCAGCCAAGTTCATAACGTCCCTGAAATCTACCCAGATATCCCTTTGGTGTGTTCTCTACAATTTGTACCAATTGTTCTTCATTCTGAGTGCTAGGGTTAAACAGACCAGGTGCTGTTCTGTATCCTCTGAATCTCTTCTTCAGCTCCTCCCAACTTCTCCCTCTACAACATTACCCCTGAATTTTCCAGTGCCTCCATTTGTTGGGGCTTTAGTTTCCTATATATCTGCATCAGTTTCTTTAAACTACTCAAAACGTTCCTCCTCAGCAAGAGGAATTCCTGAGATATTCTGATCCCTCCTGGGTTTCCCTGTAGAATTTTAGGTCATGGAATACATTATCCTTTTTGTGTCTCTCCGTTCTTTGATTCTCCTCACATCTATGACAAATGTTAGCCTACAACTAGCTTTCCTTCTCTATCACAAATTTTAAGGTGGTGTATTCCCTTTTACCCTCTATCATTTTTACCCTAGGAACCAATTCCTTCTTTTAAAGTCCAGAACAGACGTTTCCCTTTTTAATTTCTTCACATTTTGAATGAGGAAATTACACTTAGGCAGGTAGAGAAATAATGAGTTGCTTTGCTTCAAGCATAACGAGAGAGCTCTTGATTATCTGGATAATTGAATTTTCTTATCATGACTTTTGTATGCTTCCATGCCAGGCTCCAGTCTGTTGCCTGAACTCATCTATAGCTTTTTTCTGCGTCAGTGTTCTCTGATAGGCCTTGGTTATACTATTATTTTTGGCTTTGCCTCTTTTTCTTCATTCGTTATAATTTCCACCACTCCCCTAATCACAGTAATATAGGCCAGAGGTGATGGAGGTCTGACCTCAGGTTGTGTCTGTGTGAGAGGCAAGCAAAGAAGAGACTGCAAGAATGGTGAGAAGTCAGGGCAAGAAGCGATAAAAGCCTGACTTAGGGTGATGATCATGTGAGTAGAGAAGTGACCTGTGGGAGAGATGCTGTGGAGAAAGAAATAACAAGATTTGCTTCTTATTGGCAAACATCCTTTCCAGGGCAATTAATTGTTAAAAGTGTTTGCCTTGAGTTGGCTTCAGAGCAAAGTCATAACAAAACTGGAGCTTGGGAGGAGCTTTTTCAGCATGTTAAGAAGCACAATGAAATGCCTACTACATGCCAGGCATTGTGCTAAGTGTCAATGATACAAAGAAAGGCAAAAAATAACCCGTGATGTGAAAGAGGCTCACAGTCTACTGAGGGACATGACATAAAAACAGTGCATCAACAAGGTTTATATTGGATTAATTGGAGATAATCAACAGAGTGAAGGCACTAGCATGAAGGTAAGATTTTTAGCTGGGATTTGAAAGAAGCCAAGGTAAGCCAGGAGACAGAGATGAAGAGGGAGACAATCCCAGGCATGGGGACAGCTAATGAAAATACCAAGAGTCTGGAAAAGGGGTGTATTTTGTATAAGGAACAGCAAGGAGCTTGGTGTCTCTGTATCCAGCTGAACTCCTGTCCCTGCATATTACTTAGATTTATCTGAGCTGGGTCAGATATGGTCAACCATTCAGCATCCTTTGTATGACCGTGTATCAAATATTTGAAAACAAATCTTAATTTTTACTTTTGGAACTTTGAAGTTTCATCTCTGTAGTGCCATGAATTGCTAATCCCATCGCTAATTGTCTTTGGCATCAAATAGGAACTCCCTGTGTCTTTCAAAATCTTCCACAATTTGGCTCCACCAGACCTCTCCAAACCTTACTTCTTTCTCACGTCTTAAGATAAGCCACATCATCTAGGGACGCTGGCTTCCCTACTGTCTCTTCTATAAGAGAGGCTTGTTCCTACGTATACTTTGTTCTTACATTCCCACCTTCCAGACCATCCACATTCATCGACTGCAATCACCTAAGTCATTCCTGTTCTTTCAGATTCATCTTGAAGCCTTTATAGAATAATACATACTAATCTCTCCCTTCTTGGAACTCCCTTTCTACTTGAACATCTGCTTCTTGATTCCATATTATTTTGCTTGTTAAATATTTCATGTATATTCACATCTTATAGCCCCCAATCAATGTCATCCCATCCAGTAAGTGCCATGAGAGGCAAGAGTCATATTTGCATCTTTTACAGTGCTTGACACAAATCAAGAGTAGATACTGACTAAATAAATAGATGGCTGGTTGATTTCATCTTTGAAGTACAGGTATCATTGGAAATGGAAATAGCCAAAAAGAAATCTCTATCTTGTATAATTATAATGACCATACTTGGCATTAGAGAAGAGCTGAAAAAAATGTACCCTCCCCTCTCTTCATTTTGGAGGCTATGGGGTGTGATGGTATGATGGAGAGTGCTGTCATTACTATCATTCCAAGCATTGTTTGGCTTTGCTCAACTGTTTAAAAAAAACTTTATCAAAACAAAAGGTTTAATAGGTATAAAGCAGGTTGTAATATGAAATGAACATGGTTTTAAAAGGTGATAATGAAATAAAAATGTAAGCTAGTGGCAAAAACAGTATCTCTGTTTGTCATTTTGCTACTAATTGAAAAAAATCTTATTGTTTGAACTTTTAAGCTTGTTTTTTTTCCCTTTATTAAAGTGGGAGTTACCCCTGGTACCCTAGAATATACCTATTTGTATTAATACTTTAGAGTCGTTAACTGAGAAATGGACAGAAGAAACCTTGTACTCTCCCAACCTTGAACAAATTTTTTAATGCCATAGAAACTTGCCATTTCAAAGAAAGTGGCTTATTTAAGCTCTCCCAACAGGAAAACAGCCCATCCCACCCCCTAATTATCAACACTTTTCCTTTCTTACCTAGGCAGAGGAAGTGACTCAGAATCTGACTTGCCTCATCGAAAGCTGCCAGATGTAAAGAAGGATGACATGTCAGCAAGAAGGACTTCTCATGGTGAGCCGAAATCAGCAGTGCCTTTTAACCAGTACCTCCCCAACAAGAGTAACCAGACAGCTTATGTACCTGCGCCTTTGAGAAGGAAGAAGGCAGAGCGAGAGGAGTACCGGAAGAGCTGGAGCACTGCAACCTCACCCCTAGGCGGGGAGAGAACTTTCAGGTAGGGCCAGCCTTTCACCGTTGTTTCTTTTTCTCTTCTCTTCTCTCCTGTCCTCTCCTCTCCTCTCTTACTTTCCCTTTCCCTTTCCCTTCCCTTCCTTAATATTCTCTTTTCCTTCTCCCATCCTTTCTTCTTTTTTTTTTCATGACCTGAACTAAGTGCCCTTACTGAGCATATGTCAAATTATGGCAACTTCAGCCCCTTCATGGAACACTCTTGCCACTATGTTGTAACATTTGCCTTGCTGACATGGTGGCTGTTGAGAACACAGGTTTCCATTCTGTGCACAAAAGTATAGATCATAGACCCTTGTCCGACGTCTTGCAAAGAAACTGGCTTCTTGAAGAGCCAGGTTAGGTGCAGGGAGATTGCACTATGAATTGGGGAGTTAAGGGAAAAGTCTGTGAGATCTTCCTTGAGTAGAGGAAATACTAGTTGACTGTCAAGAACTTTGGCTCTCCCAATCTGAAGGAAGTGTCTTAAGCAATTTATTCTTTACCTCTAAGTTTTTAAAAATTTGTCGTTTATACACCTTTATCCTTGTGCAACACTTTACAGTTTGAAAAGTTCTTTCACTTACCTTATCCCATGTGATGATCATAAAACAGCACAGTTAAGAAGACAGAGCAGTTATTTTCATCTTCCTTTTATGTCAGAGGAAACTGAGGCTGGTAGAGGCTGCTAGCCATGTGAAGATAAATCACTCTCATGATTTGAACCCAGGTCATTTGACCCCTTCCTCCTTCTTGCCCTCTCATTCCAGTGCTCTTTCTGGGATAAGCAACACAAAACCTCAGTGTTTTCTATTTAATTGTATGTTTACTCTTGTATAAACTTTGAAAGGGAAAAGATCTTATTACATAATAAAGGTTAATACATTTTGTACAGTAGGAGAAATCATTTGGAACAGCACGTAAGAGCTGCTGAAATGATTGTATGTTACATTGACTGTTAGGAAGTAATTTAACTTTATGTTTCTCTGGGTTTTTTCGTTGAATTATTAGGTTAACTATATGTCATATAAATAATGACTTTTCATTTTTAGAAGCTAAGATTATTTTTACAACAGTTAAGAATGATATCCAATTTGGTCTTAGCTTAACCATCAATGTGGCATTTCCCGTTTGGTAAACTGTATTGTACAACTCAATAGCTACCCAGAAACCATAGAGGAGGAAGCACAAAATGAAGTGGGGGCTCATGGTGAAGAGGCACAGGTTGCCCCATCGGATCCTGGTGGAAAGCCTTCAGACACGGGGTTAGACTTGCATGAGCAGAATGGTAAGGAACAGTCTCTTCCAGAGAGTACAAAGGAAATAGTAGCACAGAAAGCCGCCCAAAAAGACCTCGAAGAGATGAGAAAACGCAGAAGGTTGGAGCAAGCTGGTATCAAGATCATGCCAGCTGCACAGCGTTTTGCCAGGTTAGCTCTGCGGTTACAGGATAGGCATGCATGTCTTGTGCTTTGAAATGCATTGAGTATGGTTGGCATTCGTTCTTCAGTTTCTCCCTCCTATCCTTGCTTCCCCCAGCTGAGGAGGTGGAAAAGTAAGCGGCAGTTTACAAGTGTCTGCTGTTTCTCTGATAATTGATTATTTTAGAAAGCTTATGTGCCTGAAAAGGAGTGACATCTTGAGTGGGCTTGGCAAAGAATGGTTGTTTAATGCATTTGTTGCAATTGAATGTCATAACTCCAGCCACCATGCAATGGTTTGTCTTGACCGAGTCAGTGCTTTTTACGTATTTCTCTGTAGTAATTAGTACTTTGTTTTTCTACCAGTTTTAAATGGCTCATATCCAAATATCATTAGGGAATGGTCAGTGTTAACATTCAATGTGGAAGATTTTGTGAAGAATGACTAGTCCTTCCTTAGTAATAGCCCCTTGCCTTCTATGTCTCAAGTGACTAGTAAATAACTTTGCTGCACACAGATCCCCTATAACCACAGAACCCTTGTTATTGGTAGTTTATTTTTTTAACCAAGGGTTTGGGGTAAATGGGATTAAAGATTTGAGTGGTGAGTTGAAAGTCTGCCACTAGTATCTAATTATGACATTCTCCTATTACATACCAGAGACCACTGAGCCATCAAAATCAGTGATAATATTAAGATATAAAAATCTAGTTATTCTGAAACAATGATCACTTAAAAGATGTTCTCATATTTAATAACCATGAAACAACATAGTCACATATATTGAATTGAATATTTTCTCTTTTTCAATGCAGTGGCATACTTAATATGAATAATTATTTCTGATTCACACATATATTGACTGTATTCTTAGATTCTTTTGTTTCAAGAAAAATAAATGTTCTCCTTTCTTCCAGATAAATATATAGACACTACAAATATATTTGTTACAACATGAAAACTAGCACAACACTTGCATGTAAACATATATACACGATCTTCACTTAACTCTCAGATACCATTTGTATTAAAGAGGACAAAGAGATGTAAAATAACTCAAAAAACACTCTTCACAACAACCTGTATATGTAATTTGTGTGTAATGTGTATGATATGTACTATGTAATATAGATAATAAATAGAATATAATAATACAATATCTGTGTAGTCATATTGCATGTGCCCTGTTCTAAGCTCCTGGTTCAGTCGTCCAAACCCTAAGTCAGGGTTACTGGCCAGCTTCTATTCCCTTTTGCTCCTCAGTTTTCCTTATACTATATGCATGTGAATGTTTTGTCCTATAATAGAATATAAGCTCTTTGAGATTAGGAACAGGTTTGATTTTTTTTTTTTATATTCCTGGCCCACATAGATTCTTATGTTTGTGGAATTAAATCAACTCTGATAGAGGGGACTTCAGGGTGTACAGATAATGTAATTGTGAGTGTGAATTCATATATAACCATGATTTGAACTCTTAAATTTTCCTCACCAATCAATTTCCTATAATTTCTCCCTCTGAAGTGATAATTTCTCCTAAGCCTATGTCCCTACCCTGAACTTGAGTCCTTCTACCCTTCCCCATTACGGCATTCTTCACCCCTGCTCTGGCATCACTTTCCATGCTTCAGGGTCTCAACCCTATAGTTGACCAGTTCAACTATGTTTTATTAGTCAGTCACATCTTCTTGCCCCATTACCTTTTTGTCACTTACGCTGTGCCAGTTCTTAACCCTGGACCATCACCACCATCTGTCTTCTGAGTTCCTACTCTTGTGCAACTGAACATTATTGGAAGACAGCTATTCACAGTGACCCCTCATCCCTGGGTAGCAATTCCTTTTCTTCTTTGACTTTCATATCTTTGAATCAGCTGTTTCAGGCTGTCTTCTCAAACCCCCTATAATTCCTTCATCTCCTTTTTGTTACTCTATACTTAAAACCTCTCTAAATCATCCTCTTTTCCTTACTCTGTTCTCTGGAAAGGTGTCTTTTCTTGATAAGATGAGTCAGTCTGGTTGTGCAGACTTCCCTTTCTGTATTCCTTGGCAACTGATCCAAGTGACTCTCGTATTCAGTCTCCCTGTCTGATTCCTTCCTTTCTATCTAGAAATGCAACTATGTCTGCCCTATCCATAAAAATCCTTAGCTCAGTTATGCTTCCTCCTTAAGCTATTGTCCTTTATCTCTCTTTTATTTTATTGCCAACTTCCTGAAAATAGATTTGTTGCTTTGACTTCCTCATCGCCCATTCACTTTTGAGTTACTTTCCATGCAGCTTTTGGACCCTACCATCTTGAAAAGTATCCTCTCAAGGGTTCTCACCATCTCTTAACCAGTGTATCTTATGGCCCTGTTCTCATCCTCTGATCTCTGTAGTGTTTGACATTATTGCCCCACCACTTCTTACTGGATATTCGCTGCTCTTTTATTTTCTGTGACACTACTTTTTTTAAAATGTTTTTTTTAGTTTTCAGCATTCACTTCTGTAAGATTTTGAGTTCCAAATTTTCTCCCCATCTCTCTCCTCCATCCACCCCAAGATGGTAATTTGATATAGGCTCTACATATACATTCATATTAAACCTATTTTCACATTAGTCATGTTGTAAAGAAGCATTAAAACTAATGGGAGAAACCATGAGAAAGAAGAAACAAAAAGAGAGAAAGAGAGAAAATAATATACCTCAATCTACATTCAGACTCCCTACTTCTTTTTCTGCATGTGGACAGCATTTCCCATCATGAGTCTTTTGGAGTTGCCTTAGGTCCTTGCATTGCTAAGAAGAGATAAGTCTATCAAAGTTAGTCATCGCACAGTGTGGCTGTTCCTGTGTACAATGTTTTCCTGGTTTTGCTCACTTCACTCAGCATCAGTTCACATGAGTCTTTCCAGATTTTTCTGAAGTTTGCCTGTTTGTCATTTTTTACAGAACAATAATATTCCATTACATTCATATACCACAAGTTGTTCAGTCATTCTCAACTGATGGGCATTCCCTCAATTTCTACTAGAAAGAGTTGCTACAAATATTTTTGTACCATATGGGTCCTTTTCCCTTTTTATGATCTCTTTGGGATATAGACCCAGTAGGGGTATGCTGGGTCTAAGAGCATGCACATTTTTATAGCCCTAGGGCATAGTTTCCAAATTGTTCTTGAGAATAGTTGGATTGGTTCACAACTCTACCAACAATAAATTAGTGTTCCAATTTTCCCACATCTTCTCCAGCATTTATCATTTTCCTTATTTTGTCATGTTAGCCAATCTGATAGGTGTGTTGTGTTACCTCAGAGTTGTTTAGATTTCCATGAGTGATTTAGAGCATTTTTTCATATGACTGTAGATAGCTTTAATTTTTTCGTCTGAAAACTGCCTGTTCATATCCTTTGACCATTTATCAATTGATGAATAACATATTCTTATAAATTTGACTCAGTTCTGTATATATTTTAGAAGTGAGGCCTTTATCAGAGACACTGGTTATCAAAAACCTTTCCCAGTTTTCTGCTTCCCTCCTAATCTTGATTGCATTGGCTTTGTTTGTGTAAAACCTTTTCAATTTACTGTAAAGTAATCAAAATGATACATTTTGCATTTCATAATGTTCTCTATCTTGTGACACTTCTTTCTATGATTGTGACCTGTGAATCAGTCTCTGGCTCCTAGATACCCCATCCATCTTCCCTTATTGTATCTTTGGCCTTTTTCTTTTCTTTTATACCAAGCATTCTTACCCTGGGGTCCATGAACTTGTGTGTGTGTGTGTGTGTGTGTGTGTGTGTGTGTGTGTGTATTTAAATTTTGATGACAGTTTCAACATAATTGATTTTTTGTAATGCTGTGTATTTTATTGTATACTTCTAAAGACATATTGAGAAAGGATCCATTAGGCTCTACCAGACCACCAAAAAAAGAGTCTGTCACACACACACACGATTAAAGACCCTACTCTATACTCTCCATGATCCCCTCAGCTCACATGAGTTCAAGTATCATTTCTATGTAGATTACTCCCAAATCTAGATAACTAGCCCCCAAACCATTCTTTCCAACTTCAGGCCTGAAATGTGTATTCCACGTGCATCTCAAATTGATAGGTCTCAAACAGAACTATCTTTTTTTCCTGTAAATCCTCCTCCAGACTTTCTATTTCCATTGAGGGTGCTATCACCTTCACAGTGACCCACGTCTGTGTACTTGGCACCATCTTAGAAGTCTTCCTGCCTCATAACCCCGACATATCTAATCAGTTTCCAACTCCTATCAGTTCTGCCTCTCCAGCATGTCAAACATCTCTCCCCTTCTTTCCATTTATACAGAGAAAGTCTACTAGTTAAGTGTCCTCAGTGCCTTTTTGCCAAATAATTGTGGCATCCTTCTATTTGCTTTGCTACTTCTACATTCTTTTCCGGGCCATTTTCCACACGGCCACCAAAATAAACTTCCTAAGGCACTAACTTGATTGTATCACTCCCTGGTTCAGAACATCTTCAGTGGCTTCCTTTTTCTTTATAATAACACACCAATACCATGGCTTGGCACTTAAGGCCTTTCATAATCTGTTTCCACTTGCCTTTTCCAGCCTGACTTCATTTTATTCTCCTTCACAAACTTGACATTTCAGCCCAGTGGAACTACTAGCTGTTCCTTGAACTCAACATGCCATCCCCTACCTCCATGCATTTCCAGGCTGCCTCCCAGACCTAGAATACACACCTTCCTCTCCCCTCTGCTCTTTTTTCCATCTCCTTGTGAACTTCCAGGTTATTTGTCTTCCAGACACAGACCCAATGTGAAACTCCTTTGTGAAACCTTCTCTGATCCAATCTGTGTTAGTGTTTCCTTCCTTTTCAAGTTATCTGGTATTTACTTCTCTATGTATTTGTGATATCCATCAGTAGAAATCAAGTTCTTTATGGGCAGGGACTTTTTTGATTTACTGGACTATGCTAGGTATAGTCCAGTACTCCTTGTATCTTCTTAGTTGGTACTTAGTAAATATGAACATTTCTCAAGTTGAATTCCAAGATGACTGGATGATCAGTACATGGCAAGTATTTACAAATTATCATATAGAATCTCAATAACTATTACATATTTGTTTTGCCATACTTTAAAATAAAAACAAATACTGTTGCTTTTTGAATTTATCTGTACAAGTGCTGTTAAGAGCATCCACAATGAATGTTTGTTGGAGAAATAGCCTTTATGAATTATAGTCTGTGCCAGACATATCTACATCATCATGGTTGATTGAAAGGTGTAAATATAAGATCCTATTCTTCTTGATGTTAGCTATTAGAAAGACTTCGATTTGATAGAACACAATTCTCCCTTAAAAGCTCTCTTCCCGGAAAGGGCTCTATGATGCTTAAAGCAAAATGTTGTGGTTTGCCCAAGGTTCCCCAGGTAATCAGTGGCAGAACCAGTATTCAAATCTGTATCATCTAGCTCCAAATTCAGTACCCATTCTACAGGAGCACATTTTTCTTTGCATCCTTCATATTTGCCCATTTTGTCATACATTAATATTCTATAATACTAATAAATAATAATTTATTTCACCATTAATAGAAATTACCTAATTCAACTACAAATGAGATGAATATTACAAAACAGGAAAGACTATTGGAGTCTAAAAACATATAAATATAAGGCAGTATGTGATATTGGAAGAGGAGTGCAGTGTTTGTATCCCACCTCACACCCTCGCTGTGTGTTATTTCTTGCAAGTTATTTCACTTTTCCGAATTTCAGTTCATTTGTTTCTTCCTTCACAGGGTCATTGTGAGAAAAACACTGCAAACCTAAGTGCCTTCTATAAATGTAATTTGCCCTTTTTCTTACTACTACCAAGTCTGTGGATTTTACCTCTTCGAATTTTGGATTTAAAGTTGGACATTTGTATTTCTGGTTTGTGAAGGAAAATGACCTCATGTTCTAGAATCACTTTTTTTTTCCCCACAGTTTTCCATCCCTTAACTCCTTTCTCCTGTGACCTACCATTCTGTGTAGGTAGAATCACGTTCTGCTTCTTTTTCTCTGTCTTTTTTTTTTCTAGTCTTGTGCTCATGAATGTTGCTGGGCAGAGGGGAGGGGGTTTTACACTGAGTCCCCTACAAATTCCTGTTATCTCACTCAGCTGGGCCTGTGTGACCTTACAGTATTCCTTCTACTTCCACTTATACTTTTCTCCCATTGTTTAAAATAAACCTTCACTTAACACTGCTCTGCCTTCAGGTTATTGTGCTGTGTAACTGCTCCCTTTCATGGACAAATTCCAGAAAAAACATGTGCATTCATTGCTTCCATATCCTAACATATACACATACCCCACTGGCTTCTCAGTCCTTTGCCATGTGACTATTGGCCCCACAATGTAACTGAAACTTCTCTCTGTTCAAGGTTGTTAATGATTTCTTGAATATGAAATCCTTTTGTGAAATTCTATTACCTTTTCTTAGTTTTTACCATCTCTGAACTCTGCGAAGCTTTTGACCTGGTCAGCTGCCCCCTCCCTGCTTCCTTCTGGATATTTCCCCTCCCTTGATTTCAATAACATTGCCCTTATCCTAATTCTGCTGCTACCTATTTGACTACTACTCTCTGTGTCCACTGCTGAATATCAACACCTGCATTGGTGGACCCCAAGCTTCTGTTTAGGACCATTTTTCCTTCTTTCTCTTTTCCTACACTCTCGTTGCTGTCATCAACTCCCATGGACTCAATTATCATTGATAGACAGATAAGTAGGAGGCTCCCAGATTCATATATTCAGCCATAGTCTGTCCCTTGAACTCACCAGTTACCTTCTGAACATCTCTACCTGGACCTCAAGCCCAAGAGGAAACTTGATAGCCTCCTTCTCCTCAAACCTGTGCCTCATCAAACCATCAATATTTCTACTTAGGGTGCCATCTTCCTCCTTTCATTTAATCTAGTTTGGTATCTTGTAGGTCATCTTTGATTCCTCTCCCTCATCCACTCCTCTTTCCAAGCACTGAGTGACTGAGTCATCTTGACTCTTCCTTCGAAACATCTCTTCTTTCTACTTACACCATCACAACTCTAATTTAGTCATTCATAACCTTTTGCCTGTGATCCAGCATTGGGTCCCCTTGTTTCGAACCTCACTCTGCAATTTGTCCTCCTGGTGGCTTTGCTTACCCCAGTGTTATTCCAAAGCAAAGTCTGAGCATGTCCCTCCCCTGCTCAGATATTTTGAGTGGGTCCTTTTTGTCTCTAGGGTAAAATGTAAACTTTTCAGTAAACTCTTTAAGGCCTTCCACAGAATGGTTCACATACCTCTCTTTCCCATAGGACTCTTCTTCAAATGCACCCTATGTACAGTACAGTGAAACTCTCAGCTTAAATATTTTGCAGGCTTGACAACTCATCCCCCACAGCGTATGTCAGTGCTCTCCTTTCTAGACTCTGCCTCTGAGAATCCCTACCTTTTGTAAAATCTCTTGTCAAGTGTTCCTTCTGTCTTCCTCCTCCTTTGAAGTTGTTCCTGATTCATCGAGTCATCAGTGTTTTCTCCTTCTGTAAAGTATATTGCATTTACTTATCTGTGTATGGGTTGTATCCTGACAGTAAAATTTAAGCTTCTTGAGGCTAGATTTAGGGGGTTTTGCCTTTGTGTCACCTCTAGTTCTTTGTAGGTTAGTGCTTAAAAAAAAATTTGTTGAGCTGAGTTCAACAAATTATCTATGTGGATTTAAGAAGTTTCCTTTTGCCTTAAGCCAGTACAAGCCTCGAATTCTAGATCTATGAGTCAGGTTGCTTGGTACATAGGCCATATAGGAGGGGGGCACCCAAAATTTAATATTTTGCTTTTCTAAAGTGCTTTTTGGTTTCAAAGTACATTTATCTGTGCCTTATTTCATTTTCTGAATAACCCTATGGACTGGGGGAAGAGGCAGAAAATAAAAGTAATTTTTATCCCCATTTTCATATGACATTAGAAATTCAGGAATCCTGTGCCAACCAGTATGTGTATATTTTAGAAATACTTTCATAACAAGGTCTACCTTTATAATTATGCAGAAACTAATATTTATTAGTATCTATATTCTTTAAAAGATAAGCTACTTTCTAATTTCCTTTTTTAGTTATGATTGATTTACTTTGGTTAGTTTTTAAAAATAAAGGGCATTAGAAATGGAGTCAAGAATTTAAATTTTAAGAGGATAAAATGAAGCAGGATTCACTTCCTCCCAATTAAAATGCCATGGAGGTTTGAGTTCAGTTACATAGCGTTTCCCATTGGAGAAGTAAACTTTTTTTTTAACAACTGAATATAGGTTTCACGTGATTGCACTTCTTTTCTAATTGTTTTCATATGTTTCAGCACTCAGTAGTTTTTGCTAGTCTGTGAATCTTCTCAACCACATAGTAATTAATTACAGAAAAAAAGCTCTCCAAGGAACAATAGACATTTAAGGATTTTGTAGAGGAAAAGCAGATGTAGCTAAATGCCAGACACATATTCCTCTAAGTCACCCCTTGCCAGATGCCTTTTTCATTGAATATCATCACGCTACACAGGGAGAGCAGTCAGATAGAGAATTTGTTCTTTACCTATGATGCCAGATTTCATTGCCTTTGTTTGGAAGTAGGCGGATGGTGAGGCGATCCGTGCTGCTGTTGGCATTCACGTGTGGTATCACAGACTTTAGGACTTCCTTGTTTCTTTATTTGGGTTCCCCTGACTATTTGACTTTAGCTTTTTGGTTAAACTACCCTGGAGACAAAGTGTCAGCTTTCATTTTTGTCACCTTACACATAGTAGCAGCTTAATAAATGTTTGTTGGATTGAGTATATATTGCCAAGTCAAAGAGGCCAGAGAAAATGCAAAGTCTGTCTTAATTGCATTGAATTCTACCAGTATATCAGTCAAGGTCAGGGACAAAGTATCACACTAAGTTAATCAAACTGTAGAATTTATTGAATAATATCCATACCATCTGGCTACGCTCATTCATACAAGAAAGGTATGAGACTTAACATACCCTTCTCACTACCATTCTGGAAACTCATATTGGCCTGGTGTGGTGAATGAGGCTAAGGTATACATAATTGAGTCCTTGAGCCAGTTTGGTCCACGTAATCAACTGCTTCCAGATGCCCTAACAACGGTTAAGTTGAGCTGTGGAGTTTTATACTGAAATAGAGAAGAACTGGTCTATATTCCTATACAAGATAAGCAAATCCCAGCCTTCTTTCAGTACACCAATTGGAAATAGATTATATAAGACTCATCTGAATTTCTGTACAGTCAGGATCTCTGTACATGGATCTTAATCAGTCACTCTAGCTCTATCTAGTTCCCTTTCTTCCTCTCAGTGAAGAAACTTACCTAACTGACCTGAATCATTTAGCCTTGGCCGTCTTCAAGTTGGGTAGAACCCAACCAAGAATTTATGGAAGGACATGAGCAATGATTGCACAAGATATAAAATCATGAATGAGTTGTAATCTGCTGCACAAGCTTCTACATAGCAGATATCCTGGATCTTTCTGTCTTTCAAAGTTTGCCTGAACATTTGACATGAACTCAGGGACAGCAGAGACCCGTTGCTCTTGGTTGTACATCTTCTTTCCACACATGAGGCTGTCATGGATTTGATAACATGATTTTATCTTTGAAAGCTGGCCTCATGAATTGGCAATTGTAGCTTCTCATGTGTTTGTACATCTGAGTAAGTCAAATGATGACAAGTGTATTTGAACCTCAGATTTGAGTCACTAGACAAGGCTCCAATGTCAAAGAATTTTGTAACCACTGCTAACTCTCGGTGTTGACTTAATAACTGCTCACAGTTAGTCATTGTCCAACACTATTCCTAGCACCTCTTTTGACCTCTTGCTTTCCAAAGTTCATCTATATAAAGCAACCCCCTCCAAAGAAAACCAAACAAGAAAGCAAAAACATACTCCTTTCCCTATCTGCAGAATATATGGTTTAGATGGAAATACTCCATATACTGTTTTCCACTTAATCTCTGAGCTCTACCCAACAATCCTGATCTCACTATGACTTGAACCTTCTTTTTAAGTCTTTGACACTTACTGAATTGTCCTTTGCCCTTGGACGTCACCCAGAATGATTTCCTCAAGACATTTGTTCTTGTAAAACTCTTGCAACTCTTTGAAACCAGCAGTCCTAATCATCCTTTCAGAGAAGAGAATGAACATTGTACTTTTTCAAATCCAGTATAACTTTTTTTGCCTTTTTTTCTATGCAACATTAGCTCTGTGATGGCAAAGATGTTATTTTAAACTAGTTCTTTAAAAGCAGGTACCAAAATAGCTAAGGAAATAGTTAATTAAAAAGTTAAGGTGTTTTAGTCACCTTTCCTCCTCCTTTTTTTAATCTCTTCTTTCCATTGTGCAGTGGAATGTAGCATATTGTAGCATGTAGTAAAACCTGTTTCATTTTCATTTGGATCTTTTTTTCCTTTCAAAACTGATGGACCAGCCTTATGAATAGTTACCTACATAGTGTGATTTAAGAGGGTGCCAGACAGAGCCCTCTACCAGAAAATAATTCCACCATTAGTCTCTGTGTGTCTGTACGTGTGTGTATGTGTATTTTTCCTTTATTTCTTAACACTTTTTGGTTTCCTTTCAAAAGAGAAATATCCTGAAGGGGCAAAGTGGAGTTACATCCTGAAAGACAATTATCTGATAATAGTTAATCAGGAATGTGTTTGCTAATGAAAAGTTGAAAGCAAATTGGGGCACTGGGTATATGATTAAAGGTTGGAGATGCTGCAGAAGGGAATTGATACAACAAATAGGTGCTCATAAGTCAAACAGTTTGACCAAAACTCAAAAAAGACAATAAGCATGAACACCACATTTCAACAACATTTTGAGTGTACCATCAGAGTGCTGTTTGATTGGTTATCATTTTCCACCAAACTGGCGTCTTTGTCTCAGCAAATCTGCAATGATTTATTGATCCAAAGGATGTTCAGCCCTGGAGCTGAAAGGAGATTCTTTTGGTTGAACAACTGGTTAAGCCAGGAATGAGAAGCAGCATAGCCCAATGACTAGACAGTGGTTTTCAGAGTCAGGAAGACCCAGGCTTATGTCCAGCCTTTGATGCACACTTGTGTGACCCTGTGTCAGCCACTTTGAACCCCTGGGAAACTCCCTAAGGTTATATGTTACAGAAGGGTTGTTCATCAGAATAAATAAGCAGAATTTCTTCACTGGGGTTTCTGATACCACAGAAATAGAATGTCATTTGACTAGTGAGAGGGCTGCTTAACTGTTTTTCTGTTTGATGGAAAAAAGAAAATCCCAAATGCTGAGCCATTTAGAACATAGGAAGGATATGATGAGGAATTAGCCAGACAGTTCTGTGACACAGACAAGATGTCTTTGTGTCTAGTGACTGGCTTAAAAAAACTTCAGAAGACATGCTTTCTCCTCTCCCATTCCCTGATCAAAATAACACACAGAGCTCTTGTTTGAACTAAGAATGTTGAGAATGTTTTTAACTAACAGCAATCTTGAGGGGGAGGTGTTGCCTTTCCTGAGCACATGTGGGGTTCCATTTAATTTTGTTCTCTTAGTCAAAAGCAAGTAAGTGAAGAGAAAGAAACTGTTCCAGACATTATCCTTCGAAAGGAGAACCCTTTTCTGAAATGTCAGTCCGGTCATGAATCTGAGCCAGAAGATGGTGTTGAACGCAGACTTCCCGATCTAGAGAAGGATGACTTTGCCGCTCGGAGAGCGAGAATGAACCAACCCAAGGCAGCAGTGCCATTGAATCAATTGCTATTTGGGTCTTATATAAAAAAAGAGAATGATGGTGTCCAACAATCCTTAAAGGGGTCATCACAGAAGAAAAGTCAAGGATCCTTAAGGTGTGCGTTATTACATGTACCTTCATATGTGAACATATTTGTACAGAGGTATTATTATTATTAATGTGAAGTGACTTTTTCTCCTGTTCATACTTCTTCTGTTTGTTTCAAACACTCTAGAGAATCTAGGTCTGTGAAGCTATTTGTGAAAAAAAGCCAGTAGAATATTCTACTCACTCAAAGGCATAGATCCATGCTGCCAATTCCCTTTTAGTGTTGACCTTGGTTTTATCTAGGATAGGGCTAGAAATACCATGTAATCAAGGTTCCCTTCCCACTCCCCCCCCCCCCCAAAAGAGTAATCCAGATCATTATGTGTATGCATGACCACAAGCATACCCAGTGCCCATTTGGTATACTTCCCTGGCACTCACCTCTGCTATTTTTTTTCTCTTCTCCTCTGGACTTATAAGGGCCATGGTTATACTTCATGAAAGACACCCTTTGCTCTTCTTAATACCTCTCATCTATTTGTTGGGGAAAGATGTGGAGCTTACTCTAAATTATTAGATTGCCTATTTCCTGGTGAAACAATTTTCTTTAAAATAGAACTTTACATTATAAATTAAATTTTATTTGGAATATTTCCCTAAAGAAGATTCCCTCCTTTCTCCAGTTTTTCTTCTGTGCTCTTTTCCAAGAAGGAAAGAAAGTCTTGGGGTATACTCAATCTAGTTAGATTCTGCTTTAGGAGAATCTAACTAGAAGATAAAGAGTTTGTTCTTTGGTGCTTTTAATTGGACCTCAACACACCAACTGGAATTTATAAGAAACTAATAAGTATAGTACAACCGAATTCAGAGCTTAGAGATCCTGGCATCAAAGATTTGCAGGCCATCCCATTATGAAGAGGATTTATAGTTTATTTGCTGTGTTCTGTCATGAAGCATTCCTAAGGCCTTGGAGAATACCATTGTTGACAGTGATATGAAACTCATTTTACATTCAAGGAATCAGTCATAATGAGAAAAGGGTCAGCATCTTGAATTAGGGAAGAGAATAGATTTTGATATTTTCTTCCCCCTCTCTCTATGTAATGTCCATTGTTTATATTTCTAACTTTTATTGTCTACTAAGTCTCTATTACAATGACTCTGCATTAGTCTGGAATAGTGCATGTTCTTTCTAAAGAACAACGAAGAAACGGGACAGGGTTTGGTGGAGAAAAGGCTGTTATTCTGTGTCATGATTTCCCTATTTCACCCTGTAAAGCTTAATAAAAGCAATATGGTGCTGTCTGCTTGAACCAGATACTAAATTTCATAGTTCTAAATCATCTAAGCTGTATATATTTGTGTATGTAGGCATTATTTATATATGTATGTATGTGTATATACATGTGTGTATGTGTATATATACACACATGTGAATAGACATAAATTATTGAGCAGTCTTATTTTAGAAAGCATAGTAAATCTTTTCAAGCATGTTTTACTGGTACTTTACATTTCTTGTCATAGGACGAGAATATATGTTTATTATATGTGTGCGTGTTTTAGAACTTAAGTGCAGATCCTAGCTATTATCAGCATCAACCAGATTATGTTTAATTTAGGAATAAAAATTTTTAATTTGTAATTGCTCTTAATTTACACATTCAAGACAGCTCATGTTAATTAACATGCAAATGAATACCTCTCTAAGCCTAGTTAATGAAAAAATTCTATTTTATTTGTTCTCCTTGAGATTTCACATTATCTAATTTGGCTAATATTAACATCATCCAAAGGTATAACTTTGTTCATGAGATAACAATGCTTCCATTATTTTTTTAGACACATTTACTATTAGCCATAGATAAAATGTACTTTCTGGCAATGGTGGACCTAGTTGAAATGTTTAACATGTGAATAATGTCCTAGTTATCTCAAAACTAATCCTAGAATTTGGATCATGTGGACCCTCTAACAAACATTTTACTGGTGTTCTAAAAGACATTCCAGAGCTCTAAGGAATTCAGTCAGAAAACCTGAATTCATTAAAGTAACTTGAATAGTGTGGGAATTGGGCATCATTAATGTCCAAACAAACCTCATTACCATTCTTAATAGTCTTTCAGTGAGTTCAGGCTTATTTGCGTAAGCTAAATCAGAAACTATCTCCTGGTAGGGAAGCATTAGAAGGGTAGCATAGATAAAAGAAATCTCAGCTTTAGTGAATTCCATATTTTAGTGAAAGAGGAATGTGTTTTCTCATTTCACTTACTTTCTGACTTTCTGTGACTGACATTATTTGCTCCTTTTCTCACAAATTTCTTGGGGACATGGGGGCCATACTAACTTGGCAGAAATCGGGTGCAAGGGGAAGAAGTAAAGAAAATTGTGGTTCTCAAAGAAAACCTGCAGCAGCCTCCAGGGAATTCATGTGAGACCGAAGAACCTAGGAAGGCCCCTGACCTCCAGAAGGATGACCTGGCTAAGCGGAAGATTCAGAGTAGCAACCTGTCCTCACACCGGGAGGCTGTGAGTTTTGTGAAGAATTCGAGTATAACAGAAGCAGACTTGGAGACATGGGATAGATTGAAAGTATCAGGAAAGATGAGGTGTGTTACATTTTCTTCTGTGATTCCCTCTTGATGACAGTTACTTAATTTTGAGGGGGAAATAGGGAAACTCTTAAACTTGTGTTACATCTGTTTAATAACCTAAAAACCTTAATTTAATGCAAAATAGTGTATTCCCAGTGAGTTGAAGTATAGTAAGCCATATAATATAGGCTACATGATCAAAAGATTGTCTGGCAATGCCCTCTTCTTCCTGTTGTCTTTCCTAGAAGGATTTTTGGCCTAATTAAGCTTTCATTTAATTTTTCCCAAGTTATTTGGGGCATGTTTTTTGATATTAGAAGTAATCTTTGAATAATTGTAGATAGTTAAGTACCAGTGCTTATTGAAGTAAATTGTTTTTCATATCTTTCCGGACTTGATCAATTAGGAGGAAGTGTTTTCCTTAAGTTATAAAAAAAAAAAATATTTCTTGGTAATGATCTTTTTAATATTAAGTTTTGCTTTTATTTCTAAATCTTCCTTTGGAATGTTTGGAACTTATCTCCTCCTCTGATTAGTGATGAAGATACAGAACACAACTGCACCCCAACCCCCTCTCCTGAAATCCAAGCAGAAACCGCAATTCGTGATGACTTTGCAAGCCGCAAAGCAAGGGCCTACCAAAAAGATTCCAGCCCTAAGCAAAAGTTTGTGCACTTTGGACCAGTGACAGAGATAGATCAGCAGAAATGGAGAAAACTTAGTATTGGCAAGGTTGACCCCAAAGAGGAAATAGAAGAGATTCATAGTGATGGTGATAAGATTCACGTTTGTCATGTGACCCCTGACACTCCTCACAGCTTAGAGGATGACAGATTCCCTCATCCACAGAATGATTCCAGGTATTCTGTGCTGTGCATGTGAAAAAGGATGGAAATCTCATCTAACTGAGTATTAACTTTGTTGGGAGTGAAGGGATCCAATTTTTAGTTTTATCTTAATTTTTTTTCCCCTTTTGGGGGGTTGATGGTAAAATATAGTAGCTGCTAGTTTTCCCATTCTGTGAAACCTCTTGGAGGAAAAATGTGGATGTTGTCAACAATTTAAGTTTAAATTCTGGGCCTCCCAGTCCCGATCCCATATCCAAAAAAAGGTTCATTTTATTCTCTTCTCTTAGAAAAGAAATAGATCTAGTGGAGGTGAGGGTCTTTTTATAGGAACCTCAACTTGTAGCTTAAGGTCTTAGTTCAGTGATGTTTACATATATGGTCATGGATTTGACAGCAGCCTGATATATGATGGCATAGTTTGCCACAGGCCTTTGAATATCGTCTCTGGGTTCTTGTGCCTGCTAGTGAGGACCCCAGCTATGTGGTACTGGACTCTCTATAAAGGAAAAGACTATTATGAAGATAATTCCTCTTTCAAAAAGGAAGGGTTAGTGGAAACTGCAGATAACCGAAGAGATCCAACTTCCTCACCAAGAAGTAGAACAGAATGAGAATCACTTCTGGGGGACTTCTTTATTTTTGCTTGATGTAGAGGCAGGAGTAGATAGGAAATTCTACAGGAGAAACTTCCATGTTCTCCCCTTCTTACCCCGGTAGCATACACATAGTTTGGTTTTTATGAAGATTAAGGGTCCTTATTGGTAGGTAAGAGTATGGGATCACAGAGACATCCAGCCTTATAATTATAATCCTGAGATTCCCATTTACTTAAGCATTAATATGGCATCTGTGTCTTGTATGTCATGTCTAAGTCCCCCTGCTAACATTTATATACTTATAGCTAAGCTTATTCTTTATGTCATTGCTATTAGAAATGGTAAGCATTTCCAGGAAATTTCTTGGTGCTAACCAGTCCGTTATCGATCTATCTCCACTTGCTAGTCAGCTCCCTTCAGTTTTGTTGCTGCCCCTACATTTTCCAAATCTTTTGTCCCTCCTTTCTTCCTTTGCACCATCAATACTTTATTACCAGCAAACTAACATGTTGCAAAGGGAGCTCTGCATCTGCAGCCATGGACAAGGTTCAGAAACAGAAGACCGACATTTTGGAGGACCATCTGGGAAGCAGCAAGAAAGGTGAGACCTGAATATGAACCCAGCTTCCAAAGAAGATTAGCCACTGGCAACAGGGTGGGTGCTTGTTGTCTCGGTAACAAAGCTGTGCTCTCTGGCTTCAGCCACATCCAACCAGTTGCCACAGTATGACCAAACAGAGGATAGGCTTACTAAAGGAGATTTGGAGACTGTGCTGCAGAATGAAAGATGTCAGAGCAGAAGCCAACAACTGTGAGCTGCTTGTCTGCATTTCGTCTTGCGCTGTCTCGTGCTGTATGGCCGTTCATCCAGCTTGAGAGAGAGAGAAAAACGCTACAGTTAATGATTTATGTAGCATGTAGTGGAGTTACCCATATGGGTCACAATTCTGCCTTTTGAATTTCCTGTAGTAAGAATGAATTTCAAGATTTGGTTTTATTGTTTGTTTTGCATGTTGGTTTTGTGTGTGGTGAATTATTTTATTCTTAAAAAGACATTATAACTGGGATTATGAAAATTTTCATTGGAAACGTACGGCCATGTAAGTACCAGTTACGCTAACTAGTGTCTCTCACTTGCCCAAAGTGTAATGAAGGTTTGTGCTGTTAAAATAGTCATTCCTTGCTCATTTGTCATACCTGCTTCTGACGCTGCTGTGGGCATTAGCTTTGGTCTTACTCCTTTAATGCCTAATGAGCAGTGCTTCTGAAAATAGACTTGGAAATAACCACCCATGTGACTGGTCCAACTAAATGTTATCCTAGAGCAAACTCTGTTGCCCCTGCGAATGGGACAACAGGGGCAGAAAAGAGTCCGGGGAAGATGACGACTCATGGTGCCCAGCTTGGCGGTGGAGCCCAAGGGCAAAGGAAAATGCCTGACCCACAGAAAGATGACATGATGGCTAGAAGAACAGGGGCATTCCTTAAGCACACTGCATCCACCTCAAACCAGTTCCTTCCAGTTCCATTTGCAAAGCAGCAGGATGGGGAGGAATCTACCAAGGGACTTCAAAAGAAAGAGGAGAGGTCAGAAGGTTATGCTCTGCCATTGCCACTTTGTTCCCAAGATAGATTCTGGATAAATGTTGTTTGATATTTGCTTGTTGAATTGAATTTCTTTGAAAGCTTTAGTGCCACTCATTCCTTGTGGCTCACTATTGAAAACCTGGAATTGATTGGACCTGCTGGAGTTGAAGTAATGATTTTTAGTGTTAAAAGGTCCAAAAGACAGACTTTTTGAGGGGTCAGCACACTATGGCCCTTACAACATTCTATCTGAACTTTCACTGCAATGGGATCACTAACTATTAACCAGGAAAATTGAATTTGCGTGTGTTATACTTAGTCTTATTTGGCAATGGGGATTAGGTTAGGAGGTTCCAACTTCCAGTGGGT
This sequence comes from Notamacropus eugenii, assembly GCF_028372415.1. Lineage (NCBI taxonomy): Eukaryota > Metazoa > Chordata > Mammalia > Diprotodontia > Macropodidae > Notamacropus > Notamacropus eugenii. The sequence goes on from NC_092877.1 coordinate 95,686,789, forward strand.
AAAGGAGGTAAGCTCTGATATGGATGGGTCTCCATTCATGCCCTATGGGGAAAATCAGCCTATTTGTATTGATCATCCTCATAATATTACTGAGTGCTTGCTACATATGAGCCAGCAAGATGATGATTTGATTTGGGGTAAAGGACAGGGAATGAAAAATGATCATTTCCCAGAGGTACATTTTGCTTGAATTTTTACTCAGACCAACCCTGTATTGTGAGTCCAAATGAAAGTCGTTAATTACCCATGTCTTTAACCTGGTCAGCACAGGAGAGAAAGACTAACTCTGCCTGATCACGTTATTCAACTGAGCAAATGTTAGATTGTTAAATTGAAAGCATTGATGGAGAAGATGGAATTTTTTGAGAGAAAGGGCTCTTTGCAAATGTTGCCAGTGACTATTTCAACATTTCCTCCTAAATAATAGTGGAATCATGCCCTAACTCGGGTGTCAGGAAAAAAAGGATAAAATTCATTTTTCAACTCTATAAGTTGTATTTTTGCCTTTTCAAAATACACATCTCATTTCATCCTACAAGCTTCTCACAAGAAAAATAGAATAAATATTGGTAATCTTTATTTGTACAGATGAGTCATAGAGAATTTGTGGAACACATCTAATGAATAACAGACCTAGGTTTTTTACACCACCATTTACACCATGTCACCAAGACAGTACATGCATGACCATTGTATCCTTGATCCACTTGTGTCCTTGAGCCACTTGAAGGCAAGTCTGTATAAAATTAAATACTGAATAAGTTAAACTTGATGAGAAAATATGGAATTCCAGACCTCAATTGAAGGGTCAGTTAGTAGTGAATTAGAAGAGAAACCCCAATTGTTTAAAATAATAGGTGGATCTAGTAAATTTAGTATAAGTAAGGATGATTAGTGTAATTATATAGCATATTCCTATGATTATACGTTGTCTTCAACAGTGCTGTTTTCTGGGATATATCATTAACTTCTTGCTTCAGAAGTAAAATGTGATGAATGTCAATCTGTCCTGTGAAAGTAGGTACCCAAAAATAACTATTTTCAGATGCTTTAAAAGTGCTAAAAAAATATATAAATTACATAAATGCAACATATTGCCATATTTTAGCTTATGTTAAATTAACTTCCTTAAATATGTTAACATACAGTAGAGTTTACTCTTTGACTTTTCATTGACATGTCTTATTTTCAGCAAACTTCCATTTGACAGCACCCAATTATATAATTGAGTCCTTTGTTGATAATTTGTATGATTTCTATTTACTTTTCTTTTGAATATATCTAGTAGGATCAGTAAGAAAGACCTTTGAAATCAAGGCACTAATTAACTCTCCATTGCCAGCAAGAGCAGCTCTATTTTAAGTTGATGCCTTATTTTAGTCTGAGAGGTGAAACATTTCTTTATTCCTAGATTGTTATGTGTTATAGGGGAGTGATGAGGGCAGAATGGCAAATCTGGACAGTTTTCAAGCCTTTCATGAGTAGGTATTTATAGGATGACTTCACTGTTTTGAAATAAGGTAAATCCCCTTAACATGCATGTTAAAGTGTAAATACCAAAACCATATACCAGAACATAAATTGTTTCTGGCATACAGGTTATTTAGAATTCTCTGTTCCTCTGCTCTCTATCATCATCAGGGGTAGTCAAGAAAACACGGCTTTGTATCTACTTTTCTTAGTTTATCATCAGCTTAGATCCATTACAACTCTAGCAGGCCTATTGATAGATCAAGTATAAACATCCAGGCAGCCACTGGCCATTCTTTCTTCAGAATGCCAGCGCTCACAGATTCCCATTGGAATGCTAACCCTGCTGTAATTTCCAAATAGTTTTGAAAATTGGGTTCTATTCATCTGAATCTTAGCATGTTCTGAAATTCTCCCTGAGAAAAAGAGCAGAAGAGCCTTATTTCCAGTTGATGAACCCTCACCAAGTAGAAATCAGCCACCTTAACCAGCCTCCATCTTGCTTTGTCTCAGTTCGAACCTTGCTGTTGCATTTGCACACATTTCCACCATGAATGATAACCACTTCAGCAATTAATTGCTGAATTCACAAAGCAACTAAAACATGGTGTAGTTGTGTGTGTGTCTATTTCTGTGTGTGTGTGTGTGTATTTCTTTGAATTCTTTGAGAAACTGCAGAAAAGAGATCCATATAAGTTGCCTCTCTTTCTCTGTATTATTTTAGCACCAAAAATCAGCCCAGGAATTTTTTCTCAATTCAGTTTATTGGGAACCAAAGACGGTATTTTCCATTGCCTTAAGAATTCCCTCCCTCTACAGGGCAGAGATAAACAATCAACTTTTGAAGTAAGATGCTGTTCCTTTAATTGGCCTTTCCTGAGATATGTATTTAAAGGGGGCTCCTTTAAAAATATTCTTAAAACATACTAATGAATTCTATTGGTTTTCTGTACTGAACAACTTTTATTCTATGTTTTAGCAAGGTAGAGCTAAGCTTTTAAATTTGTATTTACCTGCTAAGGTGACTGTACTGCAAAAGATAATATTTCTGAAGAAACTTTCTTTTTCAAGTTGTAGGAAGTTAAAATGTAAGGCCAGTTTTATAGAGGAATTATGGTTTCTGTCAAATGGCTGCTGAAGGCACTGATTGGTGCTCTGGTTTGTTTCCCATATACTGCCAATTAGCTTTGATGCAATTTGTGTAAATGCATTAACACCTAAAGTAACGGGTCAGTGGCATCTGGCTTGTATGTCGAGTCAGTTACAGCCCACTACTACAAACACAAAAGCATGAACAGTTTTATTATTGTGGCTAGTGACAATACACATTATTTTTAATGTTGACTTTTCTTTGCATTGTTACAATTACAATTTACCTTCTTTTTTTAATATTCAAAATCAGCTGAGCCTGTCTTTTGTGGGTAATATGCAAATTGTTGATTCCTTTCTTGAGTTTTACATTGCTTTGTCCTGAATTTAGCACTTGCAAAAAAATCTAAGTTTTTCTTCCATTTATATAGTTGATACATATTGAAATTTGCATAATGATCCATTTCTTTTCTAGTACATTCAACAAAAAGGTTTGGAGCTCATATGATGAGCAGTTTTCATTTGGTTTTCTTTGCAATGTTAACTTTGCGTGCTGTCAGCATTCTAATTTTTTATTTGGTCTTGTAGATACGGTCCCAGAACTGCTGTGTCTGATGACGCAGAGTAAGTTGTCTCATATTCATAGGGTTTCTTTAATAAAATAGTCTAAACTGCATGTTTCCATTACTTACCACTAATTAAAATGCAAGGGATGCAACAAGAACATTGAATGGCTTTCTTCCACGTGCTGCTTCGGGGAAGGAAAGTACTTGAAGTAGGGAATGGACACCATGTGTTCTCTTAATGCAGAAATGAATTAGAAAGGAACTTAAGCATGACACTAATATACACGGCTGAAGCTTCGAACTAGACATTCGCTCATCATCCGATTGGCAGTGCTGTCGTTGTGCTCGTTTTCATGGCTTTGGAATTTGTTTGTCCACTAAGTTATTTGTTTTCCCCTCCCCCCCCAAATATTAGAAGTCAGACTATTTCATTCTTTCATAAAGTGAATCTTAGAATAACAGTAATATAGTAAATCCTTTGGCCACAAATTTAAGCTAAGAAAATAAATCCTTAACCACTAAGTATAGACTCAGAGCCCAAATCCTTACTATGCTCGGCAAAACATTTACATGTTCATGTTGAGCTCTTAGGACCAAAACTTTGGGGTTTTGGTAGAGTTCAGTGGTTAAAAAAAGAGATCGAGGGTTTGGGAGAGGTAAATGAGGACTCCCTAGGAATATGGGTGCTCATTAACTAGTCCTTTTCAGAGGTTAAAAATTCACATTCCAACCAAATCTGAAAATGATTAATGTCTGTTCTTCCTCCTTCTGTTTTTAAACATTAGATTTCTCCATATTTTAGTGCATTGTTAAATTTGCCATGATATAAACAGGAGAAAAATTTCAGATTTGAGTCTTTCTGTGTAGAGTCAGTCAGTTAATTACTTTCTCAGTAGTTTAAGAGCTATTTTCCTCATCCCTTAATAATATTATTGTACCTTACACCTCCAAAAATGGATTAGCTCAGATTAAAAAACTCATAACCATTCAACCTCAAACTGATTTTAGATTTTAGGTGATAGGGATTCCATGATAAATTTTCTATATAAGTGCTGGCTTTTGACTACTTTGTACCATATAAATAACTAGGTACTCCCAGTCTTCTCTCCCATCCTGAGTTCTGGTTGCATGTGTGCATAGTAGGAGCTCAATAAATTTTTGCTGAATAGAGATTCCATCAAACAACAGCAGAAAACACATAAGTACCATTTTTATAAGGTCAGAAATGAAATTTAGTAAAATCAAGTCTTTCCAAATGGACACTTTCTGTTCTTTTTTTTTTCCCTGGTAAAAGATGCCAGCTGGTTTAGAACTGCAGTTGGTGCCTTTTGAAGGAATGTAAGCCTTGTCTTGGCCAAGCACCAATTGCTTTTCATTGTACCATTCTTGGTTCATATTTCAGCATTTCAAAAATTCACATTAAGGAACAGAGCTACTGGATTCAGCTGGCTGAAATAGTTTTTTAAAATTTAGCTGGGGCTCCTTCTGTTGATTGTGTTTTGATATGAGCATTTGAACCAAGTGAAATGAAATTATTAAGATATACAGTCAAAATAAGTCTTTTTCCCTTTTTATCTGCCAGAAAGAAAAAAAGAAAGGACTCAGGCAAAATTCACTGCTTGGATTTAGTTTTCAGAAACATTTTGATGCTTTCAAGTCACAACTAGATTAGTGCACATTTAATCATGCAGTTTTCCTGAACTACATTTAAAAGACTGAAACAAGAAAAGGTAGTACTGAAGAACTCTCCAATTAGAAAGACTTCAGAATGTTGAACTGAACTTTCAGAGAACAGCTCATCCTCAGAAAAGGTTAGTTCATGAGTCAAAGAGGGATCTGGAAAAAAGGAAAAAAAAAAAGATTCCTAAATTACAAAAGCTTGCCTGACCAAACAAAATAAGTAACGACTAGTGAATATGATTGTCTGTCATCAGCTGACCTTACTTAGAAATGTTAATCAGAATGCTGACTTTCCCTTCCTGATTTCAGAATCTCTCAAAAAAAAATTTTTTTTTTTTTGCTAGTGGTTTAAAATAGAATCAGAGTAAATAACACAGTATTAAAATCCAGCTCTGTAACAATACCCAGAAAGACCTTTAAGGACAGTTCATGGTAAGGATCAGTCAGAATGGCACAAGGAAATTGGAGATAACCAAATGGTCTTCTAACCACACAAAATGCTCATGTCTCACATAGACTATTCTTTCCTCTTATCCTTTCCCTCAATTTTACAATGGCTTCACCCCCACAATATCACCCCCAGGAAGTAAACATTTAAATATGACAAGGATTTCCTGGTTTCTTTGTGTGCTACCCTTTGAATCAGGCCCAGAGACAGGTCCCAGCATCTCTTTTAAGGTTCCTTAGCTTTTGCCCTAGAGAATCTTGGATCCCTATATAAAACAATACTAGGGCAGACTATTGGGTTCTACAGAAATGCTCATCTGATGACAGTTTATGGAGACAGATTGAACTTTATCTGAGAGGAATGAAATCTATTTCAAACACGCCAGGGTGCTTCAGCCTTCTGGGTTCCACCATCTCCTCTTTCCAAAAATATACTTCTCCTTTCACTCTACAGATTTAATCTAGGCTCTGAACTAGAGAAACTCTTCTGATTGGTGACTCAGCTCATTTTCTGCTTATGATTACCAATTCCTTAACCTCTTTGGTTCATTTTTGTTTTTTGGAATTGGCCAGAAAAGGACCTCTCCTCTCATTGCTCTTTTATTTCTTTGGCAGGGTCAGTATTTACCCCATTTACTAAAAAATCAAAGAGGAAGCTATTATCCTTCCTAGGGCCTTAGGAGGGGGTGGAGAGGTGGGAAAAAACTTGTTCCTCTTTTTATTTAACTCATTAGCTTTAAGGCTCAGTTAGCCTTAAGGGACCCATTTGTTTGGTTTCAGTGCAGCTGTCTGTATGATTCTGAAATTCCTGTTCTGAATGCCCAACTCAAATCTAAAATAATAATTAAAAAAAAGATACAGTATTATTTCTGGAATCTTCTTTAGCTACCCTGGCTACCTAGCATTAAAATCTGGCTCAGTCTGAAAGTTTGAGTTTGGGGAAATTTAGAAATTGATCGTAGCAAAAGGGATTCCATTTTTCTTTTCCCAAGTCAGCCATCACATTGCTGAATCAGAAGGAAGGTCATATTTCAGAGAAGCAAACCTTGTCTGGGGTGCTGGTAAAGATTTCAGAATACCTTAAAATGACCCCAGAGTTGAACTGATTGGATTGGAAGTAGCAGTGAAGTCTCTGTTTAGAGGTAAGACCTGGTGGGGATGGGACAGGATTGGAAGGAGGAAAGGAATGGCATCCTTGAAGATCCTGAATAACTCTCTGTCAGGTTTAATGCAAGGTTACTAACTGAGAATTTATAGCCTTCTTCCCTTACTTAGTAAGTCCTTCTAGCCATCTTAAAAAATCTTCTAATAATTAAAAATTAATTAGAGATCAGTCACTCCATAGAAATTACAGGTCCTCATTTTTAATATGCCATTTACCTTTGTGGCTGCTGCTAAGTCCAACCAGTGATAATGAGACATTAAAATAGAAGCGTCTGCCGTGTTTGGTGTAGCAGCAAAATGAGTTGCTTTTCTTTCTCTTTGACAGGCAGACTCTCTACCAGATCTGTTTGTTGTTCTCTGTTGTCAGATATAATTTGCCCTGACACTTGGGGAAGAATCAACAATAAGCATTTATTAAGTACCTATTATGTTCCAGGCACTGTGTTAAGCACAAGGGCACTATAGCAAGGAGAGGGATCTAACCCCCAATACTGATATGGGTTGAGTCAGGGGAAATGAAGTTAAGCTTCCATCCATTGGAAGCAAGGAGGAAATCTCTACTTCCCTGGGTAGTACTTGCTTCTGAACTGTCTGTCTTCATCTGCTGCTGATTATCAATAGCTACCTTGGGCCATATCACTAATGACATCTATCCTCTGCTGTGAAGTTATTCCAGATGAAAGTGCATACCTATTTTTTTTAAACTAGCACCTGAGGTTATCTCTTGTGAACGCTGGTCTGTTCTGGGTAGTTACGTTCTTGCTTCATGCTTGCTGTTTACATAAAGTCTCATTGCTTTTCCTAGGAATATGCCTCTACTACCCTTGAAGAAGTTGTAAGGTCTTCCTTCATTTTTGGCTGCTGTTTTCAGCCTGTGACTTCTTTGTTCAGTGTAACCAAGGACAGTGTAAACAGCTGTGTTGCTTGCACAGGGTTTGAACATCTTGGGCAAAATATGGAGCATGGCCACAACTTGTCAGGATTTTTCTTAATAGTTACTGCATCCTTATTTTCTTCAAAGAGCAGTAAGTTCAGAGACATCTTTAGCAAAAAAAAAAAAATCCTTGGGGGATTTCCAAAATAGAAAGTGGATGTTATTTTACAGTTTTTGTTCTTTTCCTCCATTAAAAAAAAATATACTTCAAAAAGCTCAGAAATGCTGGTATTAATTCAGAAAGGATTGAAGCTTGGTCTTTACACCAAGGAACATAATGTAATGATTTTCATTGCATGCCAATCTCAGGACAGACTTTGTACAGCTTTTTCCAGGGATGCATCCTCAAATCCTGCTAGTACTTCCCTTCTCCATTCTTTTCTTTTTATTTTTAATACCTTGTAAGATCAAGGAAATATGAAGCTTCAAACAACAGTATTTCCTGATTTTTTTTTTTAGAGTTTTCTTTGGCTTTTGCATTTTTGAACACTTAGTAAAGATGAATCAAGCTCATCTTTACAGACCATGACAATCAGGATTTGGCTTTAGCCGAAAGGAATAGTAGAAGCTGGTAGTGCTGATCTGCTTATTAAAGATACTCTAGGGCAGAGGTGTCAGACGGGGCCCATAGCTCTCCAAAGTGCAGCCAGAACCAGATTCATTCAACAGTCAACAAACATGTATTAGACTCCTGCTCTGCACCACAGGTTGTCCTAAGCTGTGGGGGTACAAGATGAGGCAAAAGACATTCCCTGCCCTCAAGAAAGGCAGGAGTTTATAGGCTTTTTAATATTCACACCACCTATATCCCAGGATGCTTGGGAAGAAAGCATGTTGTCAGCTTTAAAGTGCATTGATGTAAAATGCATTTTCAGACTGAAACAGTAAAGCTAGGAAACAGGCAGCCTCTGAGGGTACCTGAATAGGAATTTTAGATTCAAATGATTTTAATGTATTTATTTAATGTATTGATGTATAATTCAAAAAGAAGCCTCTAAACCCATGGTTTTAGAAGCCACTCCCACCCCACAGGAACCCTTCAGTGCAGCTTAGAGACACGCCCCATGTCCTTGGGAGTTTGACACCACTGCTTTAGGGTAGAAAGACCATCGCTACTATTTGGTAGTTTCTGCTGCTTCTAAAAAAGAGATAACTTTGCTTTTGCCTTAAAGCGTCCCCCAGTGGTGGAATCCTGCAGAAACTGGTGAAAGGTACCTTGACTGTCTGCTCCTAATCATTGCATTTTTCATTTTTTTGCTTGTAGGAGCATGAGTATGCTTGATATGCGGTGTGAAGAAGAAACCGCTGTGCAGCCCCACAGCAAGGCTCGGCAGGAGCAGCTGCAACTCATCAACAGCCAGCTGAAGGAAGAGGATGACAAATGGCAAGATGTAAGGACAGCACGAGGCTGCTTGCGCCAGGAAGGGCCCTGAGGCCTGGCGATCAGTGCCAAAGGAGATTGTTTGGGCAGATTCTGTCTGGGAAGCTGGAGAGCCCCTCTGGTGTTTGATAGGTGAACTGGGACCAAGCCTCAGTTCTGCAGATCTGTAAAATGGACAACCCTCAAGCATTTATTCAGTGTTTTCTGTGTGCCAGGCACTGTTAAGTTCTAGAAATACGAAAAAAAAAAAAAGGCTATCTCTCCCTTCCCCCCCAAAACCAGTTCCTATCCTTGAGAATTTACATATTTATTAATATTCACACTCTCTACATCACAGGATCATTGTGAAGAAAACTTGTTGTCAATCATCCAGTGCTATGTAAAAGGCAAATTAAGAGTGAAATTGTAAAGCTCGGAAATAGAGAGCCACTGAAGGTATTTAAACAGAAATGTGACATGATGTAGGTGAAGAGGCTTTGATTGGGTTTTTTTCTTAAAGATTAGCCTAGCGTTAGAGGCAGCAATATGTCACAGTGTAAAGAGTGCCGGGCTTGGTTATCCACTTCCCACCTGGGTGTCACTTAAGTCATTTAACACACTCTAAAAGCCTTAACAACCTTGAAGATGTGTCTTCTAGGTCATTGATGGGTTATAACCTGCTTGGTAAAACTAATTCCCACACTGGGAGTTCCCTCATATTGACAAAAATCACAACTCTTATGAACATTCATGGGATCTAGCATTAGGGACCAGCATATATTAGAAGAGGCAATCATAAGAGCTATGAGTTCATGGGAATTGGGATAGTGCATGGTTCTCATTACAAAGCACACATAAAACAAAGCAGCAGGTAGAATCCATATAATCCTTTCTCCTATCAAATTCTGTATCTGATCATTAGAAAATTAGAACTACATATCAATTCAGAACTCTGAACTTGAATCAGAATTCATTTGAACATTCCTTCCTTAAATGCATTCCCTTTCTTGTGTCCTAAGTTATTCCCAGGGAAGAAAACATGCCTTGCTTTGTGAAAGCTTTGGATTCCATAAGATAACCTTGATGTTACTATGCTAATGAGAGCTAATGACACAAATAGCTTGGGCACTAAGTGGTGTTTGGAGGTTATCATTTTAATGTAGGAAGCTGTGTTAACCTAGAATTAGTTGGTGAGGATCTCTTTTGATAGTAATACTGTAATTACCATGGATAGTGTGCTTTACAGAAGATGTAAATTGTATAGAACAGATTTTGAGAGCATAACGCTATTGTGATGGATGTCCTTGGAAGTCCAGCACAGATGAACAGTCCCATTGGGAAGTTGATTCCAGTGCTCTTTCTGGAGAAATAAAGACCAAAGTATATAAGTATCTTTCCTGACCATGAGAAGATTCCATTCTAAGAAGACAAAATTAACCACTTCTGAACAATCTAGAGAAAAAAGAAAAGGAGAGAGGAAAACAGGAACCATGAGAACCTATATGGAACATGAGAAGATTTCATTCTAAGAAGACAAAATTAACCACTTCAGAACAATCTTGGGAAAAAATAAAAGGAGAAAAGAAAACGGGATTGCTCTGTTTCTTCTTCTCCTGGTTTCCTTAAAGCCTCTGCACAAATCCTGCTTTTTATAGGAGACCTTTCCCCTTTCTCAGTCCCCTGCAACCCCCTCTCTACTTCTCTTGCCTTCTGAGATTATCTTCCATTTACCCCATGTATATATACATATGTATTTGCATGGTGTCTCTCCCATTGCAGTGTGAGCTCCTTCAGGGCAAGGCTGTGTTTTTTGCCTTTTTTTCCCAACCCCAGTGCTCTGCACAGTTCCTGTTTTACAGTAAGTACTCAATAAATACTTGTTGACTTGAGTGTCAAAAACACACCTTACAGACAAGTTGGGATGATGACTAAAGGGAAGAGCTTGAGAGGAGAGGGCTGGCATATATTCAATTATAGGAATCTCTACAGGAGAAGATCATTTTCTTATTTTTCCTCCTTTCTAGGACCTGGCACGTTGGAAAAGCCGTAGAAGAAGTGCATCTCAGGACCTAATCAAGAAAGAAGCCGAGAGGAAAAAAATGGAAAGATTATTGGCTGGAGGTGATGGGACAAGTGAACGGAGGAAAAGCATTAAAACCTACAGAGAGATTGTTCAGGAAAAGTGAGTTGTTGTTTTGTTTTTTTAATATGCAATATATTTTTTTAAAAGTCTTTCATTATAGTCTTAACTGTGTGGTTACCTAAAATTCACTTCTAAGCGTCCATATGAAACCAAAACTAAATCTAAAAGAAAGTTCACAAAAGTTTTGTCCTAGATCTTATAATCCTTACTCTGCAAAAAGAATGATTAGCCAAAAGCTATAGTTCTTGTATTGTTGCTTCAGCACCTGACTCTATGGCTGTCTTTGCAAGGCATTTCAATGGCATCTTTATCGTTGCTTTCCTCCCACCTCCATTTAGGGAACGGAGGGAGAGAGAGTTACATGAGGCTTACAAGAATGCTCGTTCCCGAGAGGAGGCCGAGGGGATCCTCCAGCAGTACATCGAAAGGTTTACTATTAGTGAGGCTGTCCTGGAGCGCTTGGAGATGCCAAAAATTCTGGAAAGAAGCCATTCAACAGAGCCAAACTCATCTTCCCCGAAGGACCCAAATCCTATGAAATACTTGCGGCAACAGTCACTGCCTCCTCCCAAATTCACTGCCACTGTTGAAACTACTATTGCTCGCCCCAGTGAACTGGACCCCAGCGTTTCAGCAGGCAGTACGTCTCCAAGCAAAACTGTTGTTCCAAAAGCAGTGCCTATGCTGACCCCTAAGCCTTACCACCAGCCGAAAAACACACAGCAAGTTTTGAAAACCTTTAAGGTAGGAATGACTTTCTTGAATATGGAATGAGACAGTGGACTCCCAAAAGGCAGATTAGAAAAGGCAGTCTTAATTCAAGAAAATGCACTTTTTCCTTCCTTTTTCAAACAGAGCTAACATCTACAGCTTCAGAGTATGTATCCCTCCATAGACTTGAGTTGAATCATAATTAGGAAGGGGGTCTGATTCCTCTAAACCACAGTAACAAATATTTAGTCTTCAGGCAGTTCGATTCAGGACCAACTCCTATATGTTCCATATGTTCTCTGAGATGGTAGAGTGTCACTAATGATTTGCAGCCCTGGTTTTGCCTCACTCCAATGTGGCTCTAGTTATCTGCCTAGAAGAGGGAGCATGATGAGTATTAGGTTTTGGACTTGGAATCAAAAAGACACCTCTGTTGCTTTGTAGGTATACAGTAAAGGGCAAATCACTTAATCATTTAAATTTTTTTATCTCCCATTTCCTCATCTGTAAAATGGGAATGAAAAAGGCTGTGATGCCCACTCACAGGATTGTTATCTGGATTAACAATAATAATAGCTGCTATTTATATGCCACTTTAAGGGGTTACAAAGCTCTTTGTACATGTCATCTCTTTTAATTCTCAAAACAACCCTGGGAGTTGGGTGCTGTCGTTACTCCAAGTTTTATAGATGAGGAAACTTGGGCCAAAGGATGTTAAATAACTTGCTGAGGTCCCAGAGGCAGGATTTGAACTCATTTCTTCCTCACTCCATTTCCAGCATCCTACTCATGGTATCACTTAGCTACTTTTGTGAGACACAGTATATGTTAAGCAGAGGGTGATTTTTAAAATACACTCATGTAAATGATTATTTGAAAGGGTATGGCAAAGCTCTCCAAAAATATAATTTCAGAAGTAAATATTTCTTGTAATTAAGAGGGAGGTGCCATGAAATCAAATACTCATCATATTTAGGGTAGTATGACTTTAAAAAAAGTAATGTGAACAAATGAAATGGCTACATTGCTACCTTAGTGGTCAGAGATGACTTTGGTGCCTGGCTGTCCCTTCTCTCTGAAAAGTGGGATGGCAATATGAACTATAAGCCCTATTGATTATAGAGGTTATACCTAGAGAAATGTAAGCCGGATCTAGAACCAAGGAACTTGTGAAAACTGAAGCATCCTGCCCATATCCTCAAAATCTGCTCTTTATTCTTAGAGAGAAAGGATTGGGTTCATAGCACAAGGGAGCATTCATCCTTTGTCTTCAGTTCTTTTCATGGCAAAGAAAAATCAGCTTCTATTATCACACCAAGCCACATGGGGTTATAATAGCTTCACAGAAGAAGACAGAGCTGGAATTCACTGCTAGGAGATTCCGACTATGAGTGCAAAGACAGTGTTTACTTAAATTAATTGGTTAGCACAAACTAGTTTATCTTCCTCATTTAATTTCAAAGTACACAAGCCCAAACTTTCTGACCTTTGCTGGGTGAGGAAGGGAGGGAGGGAGGAGAGGAGAGAGAGAGAGAGAGAGAGAGAGAGAGAGAGAGAGAGAGAGAGAGAGAGAGAGAGAGAGAGTTGGCTTCATCACAGGAACAGCTTCCTTTTGTCTTCAAGTAATTTGCTTGCTTTTTTTTGAGGCAATCAGGGTTACTTTTGCATATTTTTAAGATCATGCTTTTATAGCTTCTGTTGAAAGAACAAATGAAAATTTCCCTTATCTAATTGACTTGGCGAGGTTGAGAATTTCTGTCATTTTCACTCCTGGGAAGTATGAAATAAAATGGAGAAGCAGCTCCTCAGCAGTTCCTGTGGGCGCAGGCAGCTTGAACTCACCAGGAAGCCTGCTTTACATCGAGCTCTATGAGTTAAGACTCACATGTCACTCAGGAATAGTTGCATTACCTGCTTAAACTAACAAGCAAGCTAGTTATGAAAATGATATGGTATTGAAATGATGCAGAGCAGGAGAAGGAAATGAGTTTGTTTAATTCTGCATCTGAGTGTCTTCTTTTCCCTCCTTAATGTAAATAGCATAATGTTTTATTTTAAACAGGAATATTAGAATGGATGACTTGTACCCCAGTGTTGTGCTTTCCTTCCCCATTGCCCTCTTATCTCCACTTCTGTTCTCAGGATTTTCTCTGCCTGGCCCATTGGAATGACCAGAAATAACATTTCATGAGTTCATTGGCTCCTTTCTTTGTGACAGCATTAGAACTCATAATCAAAATCCATTGAAGCAAATTGACATGTACAAATGGGAGTAATGGGAGCCTGGGATTTGATTTGAGAAGCATCTGAAAGCTTTCAATTGTATGGCATTCCCTCTTATCAATTCTCACTCCCTTCATTTAATGAATTATCCCATCACCAAAGCCAGGGATTGTTAAAAAGCATGGAAGAGACTAAGTTGAGACAGAAGGAGAAAAGCAGCCCGCTCTTGTGTAAGAATTAGTTGTATTTTTTTTTGCATTGTGCATCCTGAGCTCTTCTGTATGAGAAGTCTAAGCAATAGTGGCAGGTTTTACTCCTATGTACCTATTTTTCTTTGAGCATTAAATGTGATCTTTATAAAGGAGTGTTTCCTGCTTCCTCTCATCCAGGGCTTTTTAAACTGGAGTTCATGACCTTGGTTTTGTTTTGCTTTTAAAGTTCTTTGGTAACTGTAATTTTAATATGTTTCCTTTGCATTTTGGAGTCCCACTGTATTATATTTAAAATCTAATATGTTTGGTTTTATGCATTTGAAAAATTACTCTAAGAATGGGTCCATAGTCTTTATCAGACAACCAAAGGGAGGGCCATGAGGCAAAAAAAGTTAAGATCACCCACTTTAGTTCTGAGAGCTTTGTTAGCAATGTCATAGACTAATTCTCTTATAGTGGTATATTATGCCCTGTTTCATGTGTTTGCCTCATCTCAGTGCTATATTTCTCATTTTCCTGATAAAAAAGCAAAACCATCCCCAGAGTTAAGTATGAACAGGGTGGTTTTTCCTCCAGTGGCAAACTAGGGTGACATAGTTGAACTGGAAAACTTTATTAGACCTTGAAAAGCTCAAGGAGATTTCCTGTAAAGATTCACTGCTGCTAACACGAAGCCCTTAGCCTCTATGGGGACTGTTCATTCCCTTGCATGATTTCAGTAAAGCCTGAGCAGGTCACAGGAACAACGTGGCGGGACCTTTCAAGGAAGGGGTGAATTAGAGGTGCTTTGTTGGCCATCACCATGCTTCCTAGAACACCAGAGACTTTCTTGAGTCTTACTACCACTACCTCAACAGTTCTGGCATACGTGATGAGGTTTCCTAAGAGGAACCACCTTACTGCAGAAAAGAAGCATTGGTGGTCAAAGATAAGATGTAACTAGATCAGCAGACACCAAAAAAATAAAAGGGAAGAAGCCATACAGATATGGGTAGTTGTTCACATATTTAACTTATTTTCCTCAAATAACTATAATCACTACCACTATTAAGGAACATGGAGTAGTAACCAGAGTGTTGGGCTTGGAATTAGGAAGATCTGAGTTCAGATCTGGCCTTAATACTAGCTGTGTTACCATAGGGTAGCCACTTGTGAGCCTCAATTTTCTCATCTTTAAAGATGTAATAATAAGTAACTAGGCAACAGCAAGAAAAGCCTCATAAAGGGGCATTTTATGAAGCCTATAGATATGACTGATTACCTTTTAACTATTATGCAAAAACTTTTTGTAAAGATTTAAATCTGGAACTTGGAAGTTCTGGTGTCTAAAACACTCCCAAACCTTCAAGTATTCCATTCGATTGGATTCTGTAGCAATTTGATACTAATATAAAGGGATGCAGGCTAGATCCATGGTTCCCAAACCGCACTGCCAAGCAAACTCATGGGATTCTAGAATGCTGTAGGATATTAAATTTTTGACTTAGTTATTTAGTAAATGGAAATATTAAGATTTAACCTAACAATAAATATAACTATTAAATATTTCTTTTGTCCTAGAGGATCTGTGCAGAAATTACTGAGACACTAAAAGCACCATGAAAGTGCTAAGGAGGCTTGGGAGCCTCTAGGCTACATCTCTGGGCCAAATCTGAAAAAGATCGAATTCAATAGGAATAAATATTAAGTCTTACACTCAGGTTCAGTTTCACAAGCATAAGATTGAAACCTGTGGCTAGATACATTTGTTCTAAAAGGATCTGGAGGGGATGGGGAGGGGTTAGAGGGCTTTAAGCTCAATATGAGTGTGGGGAACAAATACTCTTGGGCAACATTAAGAGAAGAGGTGGTAGCTAGGTGGTTCAGTGGATAGATCACTGGGCATGGAATCAGGAAGACTTTATCTTCCCATGTTCGAATCCAGCCTCAGACACTTACTCTGTGACCCTAGGCAAGTCATTTCACTCTGTTTGCCTCAGTTTCCTCATTTATAAAATGAGTTGGAGAAGGAAATGGCAGATCACTCCAGTATCTGTGTCAAGAAAACCCCATTATGGGGTCATGAAGAGTTGGATACAACTGAACAATAATAAAAACAAGTCCAGGAAGATTATAGACCTATTACCCTGCTCAGGTCAGATCTGGACTTTCTGCTCAGTTCTGGGTGCCACATTTTAGGAGAAATAGGAGAACATCCAGAGGAGGGGATAGCCAGGGTGATAGAGGGCCTTATGATCTTGTCATCTTAGGCTCAGTTAAGAATAAACAAGGAAATAATTTAGTCTTGTCCTACTTGGTCCTAACCTTCAGAATTGGAAACAACTGGAAATTCCAGTGGTTGGATCTTACCAAAAGGTCAATTTAGGCTTGATGTTTGCAAAAATTCCTAATGACCAGAGCAGCAAATTTTCTGCCTTGAGAAAGAGTGCTTTTCCCTTCTCCAGAAGCCTTCAAGCAAAGGCTAGGTGACTTGTCAGCTATGTTGTAATGAGGATTTCCTGTTTGGGTATGAATTGGACTAGATGAGTTCCGAAGTCCCTTCAAACTCTTAGATTCCACAATTCTGTAGGTTTATCATCATTCTAATGTTTTGCATTTGCCATGTTCTTTGGTTATGAGGTTGTATTGTGGTTTTTTGTCTGTTTTCTTATTTACAGGTAGATGAAAAAGTCAGCGTGAATGGAGAAACTTTTAATGGTGTAGAAGAAGAGAAAGAAAGAGAGTGTACAAGAGCAACGCTTTCCCCCTCGTTAACTAGATCTCAGAGATTTGAAGGTGTGGCCAGAGTGGACAGTTCCCCAGTAGAAGTGAAGCAGGAAGCCGGCAGCATTGAGATCAGTATAAAGAAGGCAAACTCACTGAGCAAAGAATTAACCGTAAGGAAAAGCTAAGGTTGTTATTATACTTAAGGTCTTTCTGTTTTTAAATCAGACCACTAAAAGTAGAGAAATCGAATTCTCTAGAAATTGATTTCATTTTGGGGGGGGGGGGGATATGGGTTAAAAGATCGTATGATACAGTTTATGGATGACTTATGAAGGGTACATTTAGATGATCTCCTTGCTGGGACCTACTTACTTGGCTTCACATTTACTTGCAATTTGCATTGCTAGGGTTCCAAAAATTGTTGAAAAAGAGGTATGAACTCAAAAAATGTTTTTTAACTTCTGTTGTGTTATTTACATATATATAATTTACATATACATGTATGTGCGCACACATATACACACATATGATATATACACATGTGTATACACATATATACATGCATATATGTGTGTATTTACCCCTAATGAAGTTACAATGATTTGATAATGAATACATACCAGTAGCCAAGTGGTATGTCAAACCTATAGATGTATAGCCCAAAAAAGACAAAGAAAAGAAAGAAAGGAGATTTTTCTCATTTGGAAAAGATAATTAGAAGAAGGGGACCAGTGAAAAACCTTTGACACAAGCAGAATTGAGTTAAGATTAACCCACTGGTCTGACTTAAAGAGAAGTAATCAAATCAGAGTATCTCAGTGTTCTACTGTCATATAAATTTTCTCTGTGGAAAACATCTACGTGGTAAACTCAGCCTCATGTGAACTCCTAAAATTGTTCAGAGCAGGAGATAATACCTTCATAAATGAGAGAAACTTATATTCCTGCTAGCAGAACTTTGAAAGACAGAGGACTAAAATCTAGAACTCATTAAAAATATAATTTCAGTGCTGGGGGTGAGAGTTTGCTTCTTCGGAGTAGGAAAAGTTATAAATGTATAGAGGGGGGCTTAAATTCATCAGATCTCCCACCTGCTATAGAGGAGCTTCCTTTGTTTTTCTGAACAAAACATTTTACAACTCTGGACCCTGCAAATATAATATGACCTTGAAAGGGTAAATCAGACCTCTTTTCCAACTCATTTGTCCTGACGGGCAGTGGAGATTTTGCAATTTGAGCTTACTGTCTTTAGATTTTTAGAATGAGGCTGTTAGGAGTATGGTAGTGGGAGTTTTTTCTTTCTTTTTTTCCCCAACAGTGGCTGCATTGTTTTTTAAAATGAGCATATTGGAAATATGAATTCTGACTCCTAAATAACTAGTGAGAAAGCTAGATCACTGTGTGACGGAAAATGCGCATTTTCTCTATTGTTTGTGAATTTGACTTCTAAAGAGTAAAACCATCGGTTTTATGCCTTCCCTGGGGTAGTTAGGGAGGCTGCAAGTCTGCCTTACCACATTCAAGCCCTGCGGAGACATAGGATCAGACTGGAATGGCCTAAAATAATTTCCTCACCATGGCAACGCATCTTCTTGTCTCCAACAACACAGCTTTATCTTTGAGTCAGATGCTGATCCTCCCTGTGTGGAAGTTGGTTTTATCAGCTGCTTCACGCAGACAGATCTTTGCATGAAGGGTTTTATAAATTATCTTTATCGCATGGTGTACCACCTGCAGCACTATTGGCTGGAGTTTCTTTGCTAGGATAAACAACCTGTGTGTACTGAACTCATTGCCCAAAAGATTAGGCATTTTTCACCAACCAGTTGTACTGATTTTCAGTATTTCTCTCCACTGTGTCATGAATTCTGTCCTTTTTGCTTCCATTATTTCTGCTGATTACATGAAGTTCCTTACTCTATATGCACCATAGATTTATTTTTATGCTCTCTCAAGTTGTTTCTCCATACATACTGATTTACATACGCATTTCTTTCTTGCCATACTGAGAAGAGTCTCAAGCCTACGTATTTTTCTGATCTCTTAACACTAGTGATAGAAGGGTTACTTCTGACTTATATCGTGCAAAGTTGACTTCATCATGAGAACAACTCTTCACATTTTTTGTTTGCTTTTAAACAAAAGCTTCCTAGGTCATCTCTAGTCATCCTGATGAATATCTGGTCACTGGATCCAGATGGCTCTGGAGCAGAAGTGAGGCTAGTGACCTGCACAGCCCTCCCTCACTCAAAAAAAAAAAATCAAAGTCAAGTGCAAGTCATGTCATCATTTCTCTGATGGCAAGGTCTTCTTCAGCAACGAAGGACAAACACAATCTTATTGCCCTCTGACCGTTTTGGT
The DNA here is from genome assembly GCF_028372415.1 of Notamacropus eugenii. Lineage (NCBI taxonomy): Eukaryota > Metazoa > Chordata > Mammalia > Diprotodontia > Macropodidae > Notamacropus > Notamacropus eugenii. The sequence continues at coordinate 95,705,855 of NC_092877.1, forward strand.
GTTTGTGGAAAACCCCTCCACTATCCCCACCATCCCTTCTTATCCTAGCCAGGCAGAAAGCCCTGTGCCCACCTGTGATCCAGCTTGTGATGTGTATCTCTTGTGATCATAATATATTTTATTCTTAACAGAGCAGAAGTGAAGGTAGAGAGTGAAAAGACTCTAGATTAAAGGCCTATACTTACGCAGATTGGTTGGTGCTTGTACTTTTGGTTTTAAGTTTGGCATTGGTAATGGCTTCCCATCTTCTCTCATCCCAGGATAAAATATATGGGATGATCGTAACATTGTCTACACAGTATAGACCTGTAATCCCACTACTGTGATAGGCTGAGACTGGTAGGATTGCTTGAGTTCAGGGGTTCTGAGCTACAGCAAGGCTAAAGCCTGGGGCAGCTAGATGGCACAGTGGATAGAGCACCCGGCCTGGAGTTAGGAAGACCTGAGTTTAAATCTGGCCTCAGATACTTACTAACCACGTGACCCTGGGCAAATCACTTAACCCTATTTGCTGAGGTTTCTTCATCTATATAATGAGCTGGAGAAGGAAAAGGAAAAGATACTCCAGTATCTTTGCCAAAAAGACCCCAAATAAGTTATGAAGAGTCAGACATGACTGAAACAACTGGGCCACAGAAGGGCTAAAGCCAGTTAGGCATCTGCTTTGTTTAACCCCAGTAGAGTGAGTCCCTGGAAACAAGGGGTTAGCAGGGAGGAGAGGAAACCAGCCCAAGTCAGAAAAAGAACAAGGTAAAACCTCCCTGCAGCTCAGGAATGGAGTTGGTCCTATGACTATCCACTGCTCTCATAGTGGCGGTGAGATGTTAGATGATACAGTCAATCAATCTGTCTGTCCATCTGTCTATCTAAAATAGGTAGAATGAGGTATTTAGTTCCTATAATGGGAGGAATTTATTGGCTTTTAAAAATTAATATTAAAAACAATGTTAAAAATCTATTCATATTCTAAGTAGCAGATTGCTACTTGGTAATAAGTTGTTTGGGATCTTTTCTGTATTAAAAAAAAGAACAAGATAATTCAGAACTATTGTTTCTTCTGTAACAGAAGTTATATTCCTAATCTTATCCCAAACATGGAAGATTCTCTGCCCCCAAAACTATGTTATTGAGTCATGTCCAACTCTTTGTGACCCTGGAGACCATACTATCCTTGGGGTTTTCTGGGCAAAGACACTTGGAAAGAGTTTGCCATTTCCTTCTCCAGTGGATTAAGGCAAACAAAGGTTAAGTGACTTGCCCAGGGTCACACAGTATTTGTCTGAAGTCAGATTTGAACTCAGGTCTTCCAGGCCTAGAACTCTATCCACTGAGCCGTCAAGCTGCCACCCAAAACTTTTATAAAGTTGTATCTTAATTCTGTTTTGGCATAATGGGGTAAAGTATTCGCTATTTGGGGTAAAATATTTTTTTCAGCAACAAAAATAATATATATCTCTTTACAACCTATACTCTTCTCCAACCCTAGTATGTTTGTACTAGATAACCCAATAGGGAAAACACACACACACACACACAAAAGGGATAAAGTTGGTTTGTGGTTTTCTTAACTGGTATAAAGTATGGTCCTGGTTATGCTCAAGGCTCCAGGTATAGGTCTAAAACTCTAATAAAACCAAGTATTTTATTGAGTCAAGAAATAAATAATCTGGAGTGTCCCTTGCCCAGGTGGACCCTCCTGGAGACTAGGAAATTCTGGAACGAACCCAGATATGGCACAGAGACTTGAACATGGTGAGATGCCACTTGCCAAACTGCCCATCTCTGTCCTTACAACTGTAGGCTCTTGAAGTAAGCATCCCATTAATAGTATGACTTCCCTCATTAGCTTTCCCTATCTGCATTTAGCTGGAACTCAGAAATCCAGCTGGAACATAGAATTAGAACAGAAGTTAGGTGTTACACCACAACGAAGTTTGGTTTTTCACTAAAATGTTTTAAAACTGAAATTTGATTATTGACGTACTAAGTGTTCTACTGGGAAAATTCTTAACCCTACAAAAACATTTTATTAAGGAAGTCTTTCCATAGTGAACTGATTTCTAATTTTCTTTCATTCCCTGTTATTCCAAGGAAAACATTTTGTTGGCCATATTTCGTTCTTGCAGCAATTACATTTCTGTTGCAAAGACAAAATTATTTTGTTCAGAAGTCCAACAACAAAAAAAAGCTTTTCTGGCAGAACAAGGTGACAAACTGACCATGGGAAACCCAAAATCAGTAGTTCTGGGGGATTGAAATTAGCCCCGGGCTTATTTCTGTTTTTGACCCATTTGTCCAGTTCTGTATGATTCTCAAAAGAATAGTGTTCTCTTCAAATAGTGTCTTTCATCCTAAAATGCTTTTCCAAAGCATCCTACAGAGGAGTCACCTCACCCACCACCAAATTGTCACAATTCCTCAAGAGTGAACACCAGCTGTACAAATGTACATCAGTGGGCAGGCAAGATTGTAAAGTCACAAAGTGGGGAGTAACCTCAGCCAAATCACAAATTTCTCCAGCTAGAAGGAACTTTGGAGCATGTATAGTCCAAATATCATCCTGAACATTTTTCAGGCCCCTCTCTTTCATCCGAAATCCCTTCTTCTTTGATCTATGAACCTATAACTGTGATCAGTGATTAGTCTCTGTGCTTTTTAAATATATAATTTATTTATTTTCAGTTCTTAACATTCACTTCCACAAGAATTTGAATTCAAAATTTTCTCCCCACCCCCCACCCTAGGACATTATGCTCCCCATCCAACCCTTCCTCCAGTCTGTCCTCCATTTCTATTACCCACTTTTCTTCTATCCTTCTTCCCCTCTGTTTTCCTGTAGGGCAGAATAGATTTCTATACTCCATTGCCTGTATAGCTTAATTTCCAGTTGCATGCTAAAACAATTTTTAACATTCATTCTTAAAGCTTTGAGTTCCATATTCTGTCCCTCCCTCCCCACCCACACTCATTGAGAAAACAAGCAATTCAATATAGGTCATATGTGTGTAACAATGAAAAACACTTCCACAATAGTTGTGTCGTTAAAGACTAATCACATTTCCCTCTGTTCTATCTTGCCCTGCATTTATTCTATTGTCTCCCTTGATGTGTCCTCCCACAATAGTGTTTGCTTCTGATTATCCCTTTCTCCAATTTGCTGTCCCTTCTATTATCTTCCCTCTCCTAGCCCCTTCCTCCTTGCCTTCCTGCAGAGTGAAATAGATTTCCAAATCCAATTGAGTGTGTTATTCCCTCCTTAAACCAAATCCCATGAGAGTAAGGCTCAATTATTTCCTTTCATCTCCCCCTTCTTCCCCTCCATTGTAGAAGCTCTTTCTTCCCTCTTTTATGTGAGATGATTTGCTACATTCTACCTCTTACTCCTAGTACATTCCATTCAACAGTAAATTTTATTTTTTTAGGTATTCTCCCTTCATATTCAGCTCACCCTGTGCCCTCTGTCTGTATATGTTGATATATATATACACACATATATACATACACACATACACCCATGTACATATACATACCTACACATATATAGTATACACACACACACACACACACACACACACACACATTCCCCCTAACTACCCTAACACTGAAAAAGGTCTCATGAATTACAAATCACATTTTCCATGTAGGAATGTAAACAGTTCAACTTTAATGAGTTACTTAAGGTTTCTCTTTCCTGTTTACCTTTTCATGTTTCTCTTTATTCTTGTATTTGAAAGTCAAGTGTTCTATTTAGCTTTGGTCTTTTCAACAAGAATACTTGGAAGTCCTCTATTTCATTGAAATTCCATTTTTTTCTCTGAAGTATTATTCTCAGTTTTGCTGAGTAGGTGATTCTTGGTTTTAATCCTATCTCCTTTGACTTCTGAAATATCGTATTCCAAGCCTTTCAGTCTCTTAGTATAGAAGCTGCTAAATCCTGTGTTATCCTGATTGTATTTCTACAATACTTGAGTCGTTTCTTTCTGGCTGCTTGTAATATATTCTCCTTGACCTGGGAACTCTAGAATTTAGCTGCAATATTCCTAGGAGTTTTTCTTTTGGAATCTCTTTCAGGAGATGATCAGTGAATTCTTTCCATTTCTATTTTACCCTCTGGGTCTAGCATATCAGGGCAGTTTTCATTGATGGTTTCTTTGAAGATGATGTCTAGGCCCTTCTTTTGATCCTGGTTTTCAGGTAAACCACAAACTTTTAAATTATCTCTTCTGGATCTATTTTCCAGGTCAGTTGTTTTTGCCAATGAGATATTTTACATAGCCTTCTATTTTTTTCATTCTTTTGGTTTTGTCTTGTAATTTCTTGGTTTCTCATAAAGTCATCAGTTTCCATCTGCTCCATTCTAATTTTTAAAGAACTATTTTCTTTAGTGAGCTTTTGAACTTCCTTTTCCATTTGGCCCATTCTGCTTTTAAAAGCATTCTTATCCTCATTGGCTTTTTGGACCTCTTTTGCCATTTGGATTAGTCTGTTTTTAAAGGTGTTATTTTCTTTAGCATTTTTTTGAATCTCCTTTAGCAAGCTATTGATTCGCTCTTCATGATTTTCTTGCATCACTCTCATTTCTCTTCCCAATTTTTCCTCCACCTCTCTTACTTGATTTTCAAAATCCTTTTTGAGCTTTTCCATGTCCTGAGACCATTGCATATTTATTTTGGAGGTTTTGGATACAGAAGCCTTGACTTTTAGGTCTTCCTCTGATGGTATGCTTTGTTCTTCCTCATCCAAAAAAAGTAACCTTAATTTTTTCCCTTTTTTTGGGCATTTTCCCAGTCACTTACTTGACTTTTGAGTCCTTTGTCAAGTGGAGGGTGTACTTTAGGGACCTGTAAGTTTCAGTTCTTTCAAGGTGGCACAATCAAGGGAGAGGAGTTTACTCTTCTCCTGGCCTACACTGTGCTCACAGGCAGGATTCTCTCTCAAGAGCTCCCACTAGCTCTACCATGCCAGTGTTCCTCCTCACCCCAGGACTGCCACTCAGGTCTGAGACTCAGATCGGCTGTTTGATTCCCCCAAGGTCTTTAGACCAAGGGTTCCAAAAGTGGACATGGCTGCCACCCTGGAGCCGGGGCTTGGGCCAGACTGGGCTCCCTTCTCACCCAGGTGAAAGAGCTTTCTCACTGACCTTTGAAGCTATCTTTGGCATTTGTGAGTTGAGAAATCTGGGAACCACAACTGCTACCCATGATTCTGCACCCTGAAGCCTGTTCCAGTCCTGTCAGTGTCATACCACACAGCCAAGGCTAGGCTGCGCTCTGCTCTGAACCTGGTGTGATAGTTCTTTCCTGTCGGCCTTCCACTATCTTGGGCTGGAAATCTGTTTCTCTCTGTCATTTTTTGGCTTTCACTGCTCTAGAATTTGTTTGGAATCATTTTTTAGAAGTATTTTATGGGCTATGGAGGTGTAGAGCTAGAGCAGGTCCTTCTACTCTGCCATCTTGGCTCCTCCCCCCCTCCCCTTATTCTCTGTTTGAACACATCTAGGGAGTGGGGAACTCCCATGCATTAGTTGTGATACTTTGAGACAACTCCCGTTGCAAAAAGATGCAGCTTATATCGAGTGAAATTTACCTCCATGTTAACTTCCACCCCCTGGTCCTAATAAATATTTATGAAAATCCAATAAGGAATAGACAAGAGTTGGAATGTTACCCTAACATTTTATGGTACTGAGTTTCCTGTGTTACTTTCGTAATTGTGCTGTGGTATCTTGAATTAATTTAATTATCTCATGCCCTCCTTCTCTTTTTCCATTCAGTTTCTTTCCCTCTTTGGGGAGAGGAGGAATAGTGATCTCCCATTCAGAAATGGGCCCCAAATCCAAAGTAAACTGATAAGCATGATTTTAAATTAACATAGCTTGATCTGCTAATGCTAGAAGACTGCACTTAATGATCCTCTCAGTTCAAATCCATTTACTTCAGCAGTTATTAAAAGCAACACACCACGGTAAACACAGATGAGATCAAATTAATAAATATCTCAGAAAGTAGTTAAATATTTACTAGGAAAACATACTCACAATAAAGGTGTCAAATATAAGGGTGGCCTGAACCAGATGAAAATGTCATTGGGAAATTTTAACAAAATAAGTAGAAATATGGTAAAACATAAATAACATTCCATTGTAAAACTAAATCCATCTGCAGCCCTCCATATGTAAGGATCCTTAGATATGGATTAATGAACCCTTTTTTGTTTGAGTTTGACACCATTGATCAAAATTACTTCCTCAACAAGCATTTAGAGTTTCTATTGTATGCCCTCTACTGTTTTTGGTGCTATGGGAGATAGGGGAAAAAAATAGAATATGTTATGAAATAAGTTGTGCAAAGAAATAGATATCAAAGACTTCTGGAACTAATATTAAGAGATAGCATTTGTATAGTACGTTAGAGTGGGAAAATTATTAATGTATGATATGACATGGCATGATACATTTAGCAAAGGAATTTCCACGTATTATCTCATTTTATCATCACAACAACCCTGCCACTATTATCCTTGTTCTACTATGAAGAAACTGAGGCAGACAAATGTTAAGTGATTTGCCCAAGGTCACATAGCCAGTGCATGTCTGAGGCTGGATTTGAACTCAGGTCTTCCTGACTCCAAGCCCAGTGCTCTATACAGTGCATCTCCTATTGTGCTCTAAGAATTCAGAAGTAGGAAAGATTGTTGCGGGCAAGGAGGAATTAGAGAAACCTTTGCAGAGAACTGGTCTTGAACTTGACCATAAAGACATGGGTTGTCAAGAAGGAAGATGGAAAGAAATCCAAGTTGGGGGAATATTATGAACAAAGGCATAGAAACTGGAATGAAAGTTGAAAGTATGAAAGAGTAAGAAGGAAGCTGAAAGAGATTGCATATGGCAGAGAGGTAGAGATCATAGAGTCAGAGATGTAGGGCTGGAAAGGACATGAGGGGCCTTCTAGTCCAAGTACTTCATTCTACAAAGGAGGCCACAGGCCCAAGAAAGGCAAGTGAATGGCCCAAGGTCATAGAGGTAGTAAGAATCCAAGGAAGGATTTAAACCTGGGTCCTCCAACTATAGGACCAGTACTCAACAGCAGAGGTGTAGGTTGGTAGAGGTTAATTGATAAAAGGGATTAGAAGGAAAATTAAGGCAATCCCTTTGACATCTCATTGTACACTATAGGGAGGGGGGCATTCTACACAGTTGGGGAGTACGTTTTCCTCATCTCAGAGGTGCCTTGAGATCTTCAGTGGCAAATATAACCCATATCTACATTTGGTGACTAGTGGCTAAACATTTTTTTTGTGTGCAAAGTACTCTATTAAGCACCAGGAGCAGACATAAAGCTAGGACAGACAATATCCTTAGCTTTATTGTGGGGGAAGAGGGAGTGTTGGAATTTGACATGTAATTATGAAAGCAAATATAACAAATTAAGAGCTTAAGAGAGGTGAAAGGTTTTGTTTTGTTTTTGTTTTTTGTGGGGACATGTCCAGATGTGATTTCATTGAAGGACAACTCCAGAAATAGAATGGAAACTCCTTCCACCAAAGCAGACTGGTAACTCTTCTGTAACTTATAGTCTTCTAGAGTATCCTGAGATAGTGAGATGTTGTGATTTCCTTCTGGCTAACATAGCCCAAATATGTCAGAGACACGACTCGAACCCTGATCTTTCTGAATCCAAGACCTTCCATCTATCCGCTATGCCATACCACCTCTCTAACTTAGGTTTTTATGAACTTTGAGGTTCATACAACATTTTCCTTACAACATCCCTTGAGATAGGTAGTACAAATACTGTTATTTCCCCATTTTACAGATGAAGAAGCTGAAGCTCTGAGAATTGACTTCCATGAACACAGAGCTAGTAATGTCTGAGGCAGGATTCAAACCCAAGGCTTCTGACTCCAAACCCAGCACTCTAATTTACTATGAGTTTTGTGCCAATGAAGGTAGAATTTGAGCTATAGATTCCAAAAGATCAATAAGGCATCAACATGTTTGGGGGTGGGGGTTGGGGGGAGAGAACATTCTCATGGGATGGGGGACAGAGTGATGAACTGAAAACCATAACCATGTTGTATTTAATGGATATCAATAGATAGCCAGCGTTCCCAAATTCATTTCATAGGAACTTAATGTTAGAAAGAGTTTTGAGATCACCTGATCTGACATCCTCCTTTGAGGAATGAAGAAACAGAGAGAGGCATTGGTTTGCCAAAGGTTACACAACAAATGAATAGCAGCCCATTAGACCAGTGTGCAGAGTTCCTGATTCAGCTCATTGTTCTTCCTGCTACACAAACCCAGCACACAGATTTCTTAATAGATCTTTGAAATTGTACCTTTTGTGAGTAAATGTTTGCTCAGCACAGGGATATAAGGAGAAGTAGGGTAAAGACATGCCAACATGCCAATTGTAAAAAGACTGTCATTTGATCCAAATAGGCTTAGCTCCTGGGAATGACTTGGTGTTGCCTGTTAAGATCTCCAGCTAGAAAGCTAGATAAGTCACTTAGTCCCACCCCTTGTTTCATCCTTAGTATCTTAGCTGTCTGAGGTAGATTTTAATATCTTATTTTTATTGCTATCTTTTGTTTTTACCCTATCTCCATTTCTGCATAGAGCTTTTCCCATCCTTCAAGCCCTCCCCAGTAAGAGATTAAAAAGAGAAAAATCAAAGGGGCAAAAAAAGCAGTTCAAATCAACACATCAATCATGTCTGACAATATATGCTGTATTCCACATCCATAGCCCCCCACCCTGCAAAGAAGAGAGTGATAGGTGTATCATGAGCTCTTCTCCAGGGCCAAGCTTGATCAAAACAAAGATGGTTTGTTTTGAATAACCTAATTTTTAAGGACAAGGGCGATCCTGCAAACTCACTCGTGCTCGTTCTCATTGGCCAGATATAACTATGATAGTTTCACCTTATTCTTTCCTAAGGAGTGAGGTTGGGGTAGAAAAAGGCAGCAGGTGAGATTCCAAAGGAGCTAACACAATAAGATGACAGGGTACAGTGAAAAGACAACACCACTGGCTTTACAGTCAGAGGCCCTGGATTCAAATTCTTTCTCTGACATTTACCACCTAGACAAATTGTTTAATTTCTTTAGACCTCAATTTCTTCATATGTTAAAAATAAGGGCATTGGACTGACTATATGGCCTTTGAGATCTCTTTCAGCTCTAAATCTGTGATCCTACTGAGTGCTGTAAAACCTTAAATTTCTATAGTTTTAAAGTTTAAAGAGCACTTGCCCCGCAACAAATCTGTCAGGTTGGTATTGCAAGTATTGTCATCACGATTTTCCAGATGTGGAAACTGAGGCATAACAAGTTTGTGGCTTCCTCAAGGTCACAAAGCCACTCTCAGTGGTGTTCAAATTAAAAGCTCTTAAGATTTCCCATCCACTGTTTCTTACACTATCTACCATACTGCCTCATACGTGAAAAAATCAGCATAACTCACAGCAATGACTGTCTGTACTAGGCTTGGGACTATCTCATAGATTTCTGTGAAAGGTTCTTCTGGGAATTGGGAAGAACAAGGAGAAAATGTAAATCTGTTGTGTTTTTTCTCCCCAGAAACTTGAAGATGATATACGTAACATTAAGTATTAGAAAATAGAATGATGAAAATGGAATAAAGATTAGGCTGTTGAGGATTATACCCCTGTGTCATATAGATAGGGTGGTTTATGTGTACTTTTCCCAGAAATACTACAGATCTGTTCACCACTCTCACCCCTTCCACATACATACATATACACATTTTTTTTTTAAAAAGAAATTTACAGGATTTAAATTTTTTCATCATGAGATGATTGCTGTTCCAGGCACTCTGAAGATTTCCTTTTGGCTTTTTCTCTGCATTTCCCATTGTGCATTATTTTCACTCCCTGGCTTCCTCTTGCTACCTCAACTCCCCAGACTCCTACCCACTGACCTCCCAAACGTCCCTCCTTCTGTTACTGTGGACCAGCTCCCTTCTGCCAGCCAGTCTCACATAACCTCTTCCCACTCCCTGCTGGCCAGCTCCTTCCCACCAGCTTCTTTGCTCTTCTCCCTCATTCTTTTAATTTCACATTTAGCAAATGTCAAGCAGTTGTTTGGCACTTAAAATGCCCTCTTTCCACCCCCTCTACAAAATGAATAAGGCTAAGACTAGAGGTAAGATTTTTTTCCTCCCTGATGAAGCTATAGAAATTCTACCTCATAATTCAGTACCTTGGTAATGTTTCCTGCTAGTGGTCCTGGAAATGTACAATCAGATGTCGACTGAAGCATTTTTCACTATAATAAAGCCTTTTGAGAAGGAGCTGGGGCCAATTGCAAATTCCTTTTCAAAAACAGATTTCCGCAAAAACCTCTTAGAAAGCATGTTTATGTTCCTTCCAGATATAGTTGTAAGGCTATTGGGTTTAGCCAGCTCTATTTATACAAAACTTCTGGCTTTGTGTCTAATTATTCCTATACACACAAGTTTATGGAATGATATTGACTGTAAATGGGGTCCTAGCCAGAGATCGTTGACATCCAACACACAGAGGACCTGTCGCTTCTAGGTTATCTTGATTATTGCAGTTAAATGTGAGGTGTACATTACTGAAGAGAGAAGCAATTTAAGGTCCTTAGTTGTGGTTGTTGAGTCGTTTTTCAGCAGCGTGTGACTCTTCATGACCCTATTTGGAGCTTTCTTGGCAAGGATACTAGAGTACTTTTCCATTTCCTTCTCCAGCTCATTTTACAGATAAGGAAACTGAGGCAAACAGGATTAAGGGACTTGCGCAGAGTCACATCATCTGATGAGTATCTGAGGTCAGATTTGAACTTAAGAAGACGAGTCTTCCTGATTTCCGACCCAGCACACTATCTACTGTACCACCAGGCTGCCCTCACCTAAATTAAGTGAACTTAGTGCAGTTTAGGAAATTTGGGGATTCCATACTAGCATGGTTCCTCATCAGTGCGTGTTGGATATGTTAGTATGCTTGCTGTTTCTCTTAGTTAGTGTAGTGGAAAACGCATTAAACTTAGAATCAAGAGTTCTGGGTTCAAATTTTGGCTCTGATACTTAGCTAACTATGTGATTCTGGGCCAGTCATTTAACTTCTGATCTTCAGTTTCCTCTTCTATAAAATAGGTATAATACTATTTATACTCTCAACCTTTCATGGTTGTTGAGGGAAAGACACTTTGCAGACCGTAGAACACTATAAATATAAGATTATTGCTAGTTTTATTTACATTATCACTATCACTATTAAATTCAGTTCAGTAATATTTAGGAAATGGTTATTGACATGTAGAGCAGATACGAGATCAGACACAAAAGTTAAGTTTAGCTTATTACCTGGCAGAGGATGTGATATCTATTCATATACAAATATCCAGAATGAAAAATGATACATCATAAGAGACCTGCATTCAAAGTACCTTGCCTTGTGAGGCCTGAGGTATAAGATGCATTACAGCTAGGGAGATCCAGTAAGGCTTCCTGGAAGAGGAAGCATTGGGCTTTAAAGGAGACAGAAGGATGAGCAGGGGAGAGGGACAGAGAGAAGGAATAAGAATAAGCATTTATGTAATGCCCACTATGTACCAGGCAGTAGGCTAAGCATTTTATACATATCATCTCATTTTTTCTTCACAACAACCTTGGGAGGTAGGTGCTATTACTATTCCTATTTGACAGATGAGCAAATCAAAGTAAATAAAGTGACTTCCCAAGTGACTTTCCCAAGGTCATATACCTACTTAGTATCCGAGGCTGGATTTGAACTCAGGTCTTTCTGGAATCCTTCTGATTCCAAGAACACTGCCATCTCAAACTTAGTATATCAGAGTTCTTCAGAATCCTCTGCCACCCTACTTTTCCAGTATGGAAGAAGCTCAAATGCCTTTCAGAGTTACTCAGTAGCCAATAGTAAGTTATTTAAAATGGTTTCTATCAAAGCTGTAAATAACATCCTCAACTCTATATATGGATGCATTTATTTCCCAAAGAAACATAAACTATTGTTGATGACTAGAGTATGTTATTTTTGTTCACTTGTACTAGTCATGTCTGACTCTTTGTGACGCCATTTGGGGTTTTCTTGGCAGAGATACAGAAATGGTTTGCCATTTCCTTCTCCAGTTCATTTTACAGATAGGGAAGCTGAGGCAAACAGAGTTAAAGTGACTTGTCCAGATTCATATCGCTCGTAAGTGTCTGAGGCTGGATTTGAACTCAGATCTTCCTGACTCTAGACCTGGCGCTCCACTATTTTGGGCCACCTAGCTGCCAAAAAGCTAGACTATAGATTTAAATAAAGTCTGAAAATCATGAGTTCTATAAATAATTAGGTATACTTAGGCTGTGGCAATTCACCAAACCCTGCATCTCGAGTAGCTATATTTCTAGGTAAACCACCGTGACCTCAGGCTTTCCATATGCATTGTAAACGATGTTGTGCCTAGAGTGGAAAGGACATGGGGGTGAACTAGCTGGAAGCTATGGAAAGCAGAGAGAGGTAAAGTCAAACATTTTCTAAGCGTTTACGAGTAGAAAGTATTGGTGCAGCTAGATGGAGATCTGGAATCAGGAAGACTCATCCTTGTTAGTTCAAATCCGGCCTCAGATACTTACTAACTATGTGACCCTGGGTGACCACCTAACCCTGTTTGCCTCCTCAACTGTAAAAATGAGCTGGAGAAGGAAATGGTAAACCACTGCCACGAAAACCCCAAATGGCGTCATGAAGGATCAGACACAATTAAAATAACTGAACAACAACTCCTAGAAACAAGAAGAAAGGGAGTCCCTGCCCTTAGGAGCTTACACTTTAAGAAGGAGATGAAAACTGATCAAAGGAAGCTGAAAAGCAGAGCGTTAGGGCATGATAGAGAAAGGAAGTCAGGAGGGGATCCCGGAAGAAACAACCAGCGGAAGGGACCACATGGATGGAGATTGTTTTTGGGTGAGAAGGATGGTGGAGAAGCCAGCTTCTAGGGTGAGATGGCTGCTGGGAAATTATGGAGAAGAAGGGAAGTCTAGAGCACTACTAGCAGGACACAGAAATGAAGGAGACAAGAAGGGGAGTTATGTGAATTATTTTGTTTTCAAAAAGTTGCGACTCTAGATTTCAGATTTCCTCTCAAATGATCCATCCTTTTGGACGCTTGGAGCTAGTTTGAGTTTGAGAATACAATAGCATATACTGCCACAGTATAAAACGTTAAAGTGTTTTAAAAGGGATATATTGTTAATATAAGAATTTAATGCAGTATATTTGTCATAATAGTAATAAATTCCAAATCAGATAAGAATACTTGAATAACTTTTTTTCTTTGCAGTTATGTTTACAGTAGTTTTGTAGGTATGCTGCATTTTTGAAAGGTTTAGAGATGAACTTTTAGAAGATTTAGAATTTTTAAAAGGTTTAGAAATGAATTCTTTTGACATGTTGGTGAGACTTGCTGGTGCGTTTTGAGGGTCTTTTTGTACTTACTTTTAATGACTAGAAACATTCACGTTCTCAGGAATGCAATTCAGCCATCTGGCATGGCATATTGTCTTTTCCCAGCATCCAATAACTTTTATAATTTAGTCCATTTGTGTAGAAATTAGCATTCTGCCAATATCGTCCACATTAATGTGACAGGACAATGGGACTGTCATTTTTACCATTCCGATAGTATTAGGCCTGCCGCATTCTCAGAATTTAGTTGATTTTAATGTTCTACAACCATGTCAAATTATTCTTACAAATAATCACCAAAAATAAAATTTGTATTAGAAGTATTCATTATAATACCAGAAACTTTGACCCATTAAATTTGGGGTCTTTATTAAGCCTCCAAAAATCATATATCTCCAACAAACCATTTATTTGAAAACAAACTAGAAAACACTTAAAATTTATAGGAGATAAACTGCCATGTACAGTTTTATTTGTTTTCAAAAGTGTGTATTATCATTATGGTCTTTCAGTATAGACATAGGGTTGCCGTTTATTAGGTAGCTTTCTTTTTAAAAGTCCTGACTCTTTTGAAACAAAAAATATATTTTATCTCTGAATCCAGCATTTAGATTGTTCATATCCAAGAGTTGAGGGCCTTGATTTTAAAAGTACTTTTAAGTTTAAAATTTTCCATTAAAAACATAACTTTGAAGACCCCATTCATACTTTTTTTTTTGACCATTCGGACAGACTTTGGAGGAGAAATGCATGTCAAAGATGTGTAAATTTGATTTTAAAAATCAGGAGTAGTTTGTTTTTAGAATGTGTAAAAACAAAAACACCTTTAGCCATGCAATAGTAAGAATTTTTCCATCCTGAAAAATATGCCAACAATAGCATGTTAATCTTAGTTATCCTAGGATGTCATCATATATTTCATTTATTCAGTAGATAAGTATTGACAATCATCTTTACACAAAGTACTGTGCCAAGTTCATTAGAGGATAAAATAGTGTATAAGATGTCTTTCCTTCCCTCAGATAACTTACAGTTTTGTATTGTATATAAAACACCTACTCAAATAACAATACAGTGCAGTGATAAATACCATCTAAGTGCTACAAGTTAAAAGTATAGAAAAAGAGAAAGAATCATTATAGGAAGGCATCAGAGAAGAGATGATCCTCAAGCAAGGCTTTGGGGAATGGGCAGGATTTTGATAGGCAAGGAGGTCTTCTAGGCAAAGAGAATGGGATGAGCACAGGCACAGAAACATAGAAACCCAGTGGATGTTGGAGGAACAGGGAGTTTAGGAGTTTACGTAGGAGAGTAATTCAAGGTAAAGTTGGGAAGGTAGGAGGGAGCTAGATGGAGGGCCTTGAATGCCAAGCTAAGAAATTTACACATTAGTTGATAAGGTGGTGTGGTGACAGGATTTTAAAAAAATAATACTTTATAAATATTCAAATGATAGAAGTATGCAAGATACTTGGCCTGGAGAGAGCATGAAGTCCATTAGGAAACTACTCTAGTAGTCCAATAGTTGATAGTGTTGTAGTTTGTCCTTCATTTTCAAAGAAGACCATGACATCAGGAAGGTGATGCCATGACTTGCAAATGAATTGGATTTAAGTGAGGCAGGGCTGTGCAGTCACCAGCCTCACTCTCTCCTCTAGAGCCATCTGGGTCCAGAGGTCAAATATGGATCAGGATGATGGGAGCATCTTCAAGCAGAAAGATATACATTTAATGAAAGACTTAAGGCAGAGAGAATCTAGTTTTTTAAAGGGGGGTGGGTAAATATTAGTGTTTCAGCTCTATCTTTTAATGAAAATGCTCTTTCTTCCAGACTTCCACCATTGAGGAAGCTGAACTACCCTCTCAAAAGGATGAAACTGATTGTGGACAAGAAGCAAGTCGGAATGCAGAGTGTGACTCATCAGGTTTGTTCCATGGAAATGCAGTTTTGGGGTCATTCACCTTAGTCTTTATCTATGAAAGGCTAGTCAGGCAGACAACAAGCTCTCCAAAAGGACCTCCAGAGCTTAGGTGCTAATCCAGTAACAGAAAGCTATCTGAGAGCCATCCGTGTTAACCACAGCAGCTCCTGGGGAAGGGTACCATCTCTGTCCTTTACCTCCCATTATAGTTTGTCTAGTGTTCGGCTTTGAGGGATGCCTGACTTCTTACTAGAAGTAGGCTCCTAAAATTGTCACGTTCATGAACTATTCACACATATGAGGGCTTCCCAGGGAACATGGCTAATTACAGAAATATTACCTTTTGCTCCAAACTAGAATCAAGAGAGGGGGTAGAGGAGTTGGGAGGAGAAAGAAAATATTCCAGGTTTGCCATGTACCAGTAATTGTCAGATATGGAACAGGTTTATTCCCACTCATAAAAGAGAATGAAAGCATAAGAGAATTACAGCCTATGTTGCAGAATGATTAAAGGAGAATCCAATAACTTATCATTACTAGTATAGTCAGTTGGGATGCTAATATTCAAGCTTCATCAAAACATAAATGTTTTGGGGATGGTAACTAATTAGCCATTTTCCATTTCGTGTCCACTGAGTACAGTCCTGTCAGAAGCTAAGCTTGATCTTTCAGGGGCCCCTCTCTCTAATCACATCAGTGAAACTACTGACCTTTCAAAGCATTAAGAGTCCCTCCCTCCCTTCCTTACTTTTTCTTTGCTTCCTGGTTTCCTTTCTTCATGCCTTCCCTTCCTCCTTCCCTGGGGGAAGAGTCCAGACTGTCTATTTTGTGTAGGCTTCTGGTTGATGAAACTCCCTCCACCAGTGTAGGTCAGCCCCAGCTCTGCAACTTGTGATCTTAGTTACTTAGGGGCATTGAAGGGCTAAGATGACTAGTCCAGGATCACACAGCCAGTATACATTAAAAGTGAGACTTGAAAATCATCTCTCCATCCACCGTACCACGCTGCCTTTTGTTTCCTCTCCAATGGGTCTGCCAACATGGATGGCATGAGCCCTTAGTGTCCTTTCTCAATGATAGGATTATACTGACATCTAGAGGTCTTATTAGAAAATTTCTGTTTCTTGAAATAGTGTCCCAACTTATTTACCATCATATATATGTCTCAAATCTACATCCTAAACTACCAGTCGTAACCTGATTCATTTTCCCCATGAGAGCGGTGTTATAATTGGAGGCTGAATTCCTGACTAAGAACTCCATTCCAAACAAAATCTTTGACTAGATGTAAAATATATATCTCTAGGACCATTTAAACAATAAAATTATGTTCCAAGTCCTATAAAATGGATGTTAAGTATGTACCATATCCATTGATTATACAAGGGGATTTGGATGGATAATGTGGATGGTGCATGCCTCTTAAAAGCTGTCCAAGGATATGCGAATCAAGGCCTTCTTGTTCTGTGGTCAGATCATTCTGTAGCAAGCAGAGGCATTCAAGGTCATACTGCAGCAATTGCCCAGACAGGTATCCTGCAGTAGAAAGAAGTCTTAACTTGAAAATGGGAAGAGCTGGGCTTGAGGCCTGCTCTGTGATGTTTACTATTCGCAGAGGGATATTGATAAACTACTTAATCTCTCTTGAGACTGAGTTTCTTTATCAGAAAAATGATAATAATACTTTTCCTGGCTTCTTCCCAGAGCCCTAGATAAATATAAGTTATTAGAACCACTCCAGTATATCATCTCATTTGACTTTCATGTAAATTATAATTTTCATTTTTGTGTTTTTTCACTGGTATTTTCAAGTACCGGCATTGACACATAAACTAGAGATTTTATTGGGAGTGTGGTGTTTTAGATGAAGTGACCCCAAATTAGCTGTTCTTTATCTCGTTCCTTCCACCTTGTCTGATCTAATTTCTTGTTCAGTACTTAAGCCATGATGAAGGATCAACGTACTTTGGAATATTGTAATGTGAATGGTTCATTTGATGTTTTGTTAATTTTTTTTAAATCTTGTACACTTTCTTTAAAAATTACTTCCATTCTCCTAATTATGTACTCATTTCAGAGTGTCAGCACTTTACAACAACTGTGACCCGAGCCAGCCCAACGGTGGCCTTTGTGGAGTTCAATCCCAGCCAGCAGCCTAAGGACCACGAGGTGGAAGACAAAGACCAGAGGAAGCTGGAGAGCGAAATGAGTGGAAAGGTGGAGTTGGTGCTGTCACAGAAGGTGAAGGAATTAAGAGAGCAGGCCAATGGCAATGCAGTGGCAGTTCACATACTTTTAGTTTGTAGGTGCTTTGGTTTTTTTAATGCAGCAGTCTGCATAACATTCTCCAGGCCTCCTCACACTTCTCCTTAATCAAAGGTGATGACTCACCTTTTAGCTTTCTGTATCTGAATGCTCCAAATTGCCATTCTAGGTCCATGGGTCACACATCCCATTTTTCTTAAGTTAATTGTTCCCTCTATTTGACTAATAAATGCAGTTTACTACAGGCTTTTGCTAATTGTGTTACCTGTTCGTTATATGTTATCATGGCAATTATCTTTTTAAAATAACTTCTAATCCAGAGTGAGTCTAGAAGTAAACTGAGAAATTTACCAGTTATGGCTCCATTTCTTTCTCTTAAGTGAAGGAATCTTGGACTAAAATAAAGATAGCAAGTAGTGGGCTCTCAGTGGAAAGCTCATGATTGTTGTGTAAAAAGTCCAGCTACTTATGTATTATATCATCGCATGGACGTTCATGGGGTTTGGGTAGTAGCCAGGGTTGTTGAGTTTGTCCTTGGTTCTCCAAGAGGACCATGACATCAAGATGATGACATGACTTGCAGTTGACTTTGACTTGAGTGATGGAGGGCTGTGCAAGGTCACCAGCCTCACTTTCTCCTCCAGAGCCATCTGGGTCCAGTGGCCTAAAGTCACCAGGGAGAAAGGGGGAGGCTTTGTATTATAAGTGGTCTTGGGATTCAGGAACACTTGGCTCTGTGACCATGGGCAAATCATTTAAGCTCTTGTGGCCAGTGGGAAAATCTCTGAGGTCATAAGTTATAGCAAAGCAGGTGCTCATCTGAATTGGTAGAGGAAGCTCCGTCCTGGGAGGGTCCCATGCAGATGAAGCCAGAGGGTATGGACTTTGTATTTTTCCTTGTTGGTACCAGAGAGCCACTGAAGATTTTTGAGGAGAGGAATCTTTCTTAGATGTGTTTTAGGAATAGTAACAGTGTAGACTATGTGCCATGTGAAGTCCTGGGAATGAAGGATAGTTTTGATTGGGAAAGGGGGCGGGAGGAACTGAGGAAAGCCACCAAGGAGAAGATAGCATTTGAGTTGCATCCTAAAAGACAGGCAGCATTTCAGCAAGGAGAGAAATGGTCCGGGAGAATGGTGTGAGAAGATGTACAACAGTGGGTTAGCTTAGTTGGGCTAAAACATGTAATACGTGGAAAGTAGTAGTGGAAAATAAAGTTAGACAGGATAAGGTGGTGCCATATCCTGGAGTAAATGAAATGTCACATTGAGGAGTTAAAACTGTTCCATAAATAAGGAGAAAGCCTGTTAAGGGTTTTGATCTGAAAAATAATACGAACCAATCTGTGCATATAGAATATTAATTTGGCAGTGGTGTAAATAAGGAAATGCCAGGTAGGGGGCAGCAATCTTGGAAGGAGGATCAATCATCAAGTATTTGTTAGGTGCCTATTATGCGTTGGGTGCTGTGCTAGAGATACAAAAATATAATTAGAAAGGTCCCTGCCCTCAAGGAACTTATAGTCCAGCCAGGGAAAATGGCATGTGTGTGTGTGTGTGTGTGTGTGTGTGTGTGTGTGTGTGTGTGTGTGCGCACGCGCGTGCACAAAATAAATACCAAGTAATCTGAAGATAAAAGCCATAGCAGCTGAGGAGATCAAGAAGGGCATGGTGTCGACTTTAGTCTTGAAAGAAACAAAGGAGGGGATTGTAGTAACCTAAGTAGGCGAAAATGGAGGCCTTTAGTAGAACGATGGCTATGGAAGTGCTAAGGCAGGAGCAGATTTGAGAGAGATTGCGCTGGAGTTCTGATTGCACTTAGTAGGAGACCAGACGCTGGCTCCTTGACCTAGCAATGGCAAAGACCTCGGACATGAAGTCCAGCCTTCTCATTTTACAGATGAGGGAACTGGGTGTTCAGTGACTTACCAAAATCACAGAAATATTTAGTGTCAGGATTTGAACCCGGGTTCCCTTACCCCAGAGCCTTCTGCCACACTGCTAGGCCACCTCAGTTTCAGTTGTGAATGACTGAAAGAATGATAGTGTCACTGATAACAGGAAATCCAGGAGTGAGTTAGAGATGCATGGCCTGTATTCCTGAGGCCACCTCCAGTGCACAAAAGAGGATTCAGCAGATATTTTTGATGATCACTTTGTGTGCTTCTCCTGTGAAAGTTATTCCCTGTCCTCAAATGGAGTGACATCTGTTTGCAGATGGGAAGAAATCCCATCTCTTTGTTGCACACAAAGACCTATAGAGGAAACTGTCCTGATGGTCAGACTGTTTTTAATGAGCTCCTGGGTGAGAAATGCTTTGAACGAACTAGAGAAAAGTGGGAGGGCTAGCTTCTTCTCAGCCCCCATCAGTAGCTGTTCTTTGCCTGTACTGCATAAAGCATTTAAGACTCCAGCATTGGAAGGGGAAAGAGATTTGTATTTGTAGTCACTGTCACTTTTTCAGTTTCTTTGAAGACTTTTTCTGTGTAAAACAAAATCAGAACCATGCAAACACATGCAGGAGAACATCTGATAAAAAGCCCACAGCCCACTGCTTCACTTTCCCTTGGGCCGCAGTTCCATCCTCCTCACCCTCACTTGTCTTTTGTCAGTCACTGCTTATAAGAAAATAGTTTAAAGTTAAAATTTATGGGGTACTAACTCTTGTGTAGTTATAGGCATCATAAAATTTTAAAATTAAAGTTATCTTTTAGATACCACCCTGACCTATATGATACAGTTTATTCAGTCTCTCGTTTGGGTCGAATTTATAATCCATAAGAGAAAACAGAATTTTACCAGGAACTGTCCTTAACATTGAACTTTCATAATTATGGACAAATTACTTGTGAAGTAAATTCAGAAACTCCTTACATTCAGAAATCCCCCTGTCCAATATACTCAGCTTTCTAACCTCCAAGATGCAATCCAAGTAGTCAAAAAACTAATACAAGCACAGATTCCATGCACTAAATCTCACTGATTTGAGTCACAAATTAAAAGAAAAGGGGGTATTCCTAGAGTGGGGTTCACCAATCATAGTGAAAGGGGATGGCTGACAGGCTGATCGTGAGAGAAGAAATACGATGGAGATTGTGGAAAGAAAGAAGCGTAGGAACTCAAAGGGACTGGGGCTATTTCCTACCACTCGGGACAAATAGCCCATTTTGTAGTTCAGTACAAGAATCCATTTCAGTGACTCACTCAGCAGTCAGAAATGAAATTAGTGTTCAGCATATTCTTTTGAGAAGGCAGGTTTGATTGTATGTATGGACATGAATGAAGACTGGGGAAGTAATCTAGAGGGATGTCAATAAGTTTTGATGTTTGTTAAGTTTTCTGTACAAAGCCTGATAACTAACTTCGTGACCCTGAGAGCAAGTCACTTAATTTCTATCAGCCTTATATAGTTCATAATTAAAACTATTATCATAAAAAAAGACCAGGAGTAGGCATATGTAAATATTTAAGAAACTTTTGTCCATCAAAAAACTTTTTAAAAAAACTGTTAAAAATATATATAACTCTGACTTTGGGAGAACTTGCTTATGTGCTCATTCCTTTAAAACATTGAATGAATAAACATTGCCATTTGAGAGAGAAGAATATGTTCATGTCAGTCATGAGAACTCAAGAAAACAATGAATAGTACCCACTCATTTATGTAACTGAGTTAGAATTTTGCCTCCTTAGGGTTACAGGAAGTATATGATAATCATGGTTCTTCTACTACATGGACTTTGGTTTTTCTGAGAGAAAAAGTGGTTAATGCCAGTTGGGGTGATGGGGGAGTTGCCCAATTTAAAAATCTTCAATGATGATCATTTAAATGCAGAAACTCAAAAAGGATCCGTAAGGTCAAATGTTTCAGCTTCTCTTATTTCTGTTAATAGAGGAATGTTGTCTGTCCTTAGATTTCCTTTCTGCCTGAGTGTTTAATACTCACAACTCCCTTAATAGTCATGTCTGCTGCTTAATTTACACAGGCAACGAAGCCAAAGTCTCCAGAACCAAAAGCAGTTCTGTTGTTTCCATACCTGAACCAAGTACCAGAAACCAACCAATCAACTTTGCCAAATCTTGATTCACAAGGTAAAGAAGAAGAAAATGTTTTCTGTGAATTTCACCTGCTTTTATCTGGGGCTGTGATAAAAGGTTCATATCTCCAAGAAAAGATAAGGCATATTCTATATATGGTGGAACTATCAAGCCTGATCCTTTCCCATGGTCTCTAGTGGATTATATGACTGGAGAATAAGCCCATATAGCCTGCAGATAATCAGGTCTGTGACTGAAGCTGCCTTCAGGGGGAGGGAGGACTGCACTTTAGGATGGGGGCTGTGACTTTATTGTATTCCTGCCTTCTTACTCAGGGATCCACAGCTGTAGCAGGTGTCAAACATGATGCCAGTGGCCCACATGCAGCCGATAGCATTCCCAAGTCTGACCCAAACCATATAAAGATATATTTGGGAAACAGTTGGGTTTTAACAAAAGAAATACAATGTAATATGATATAGATATTAATATGGGATTTTCTGAGATCATATGTGGCCTGCAGGGTTCCTTATATACAGTAAGTTGGCCTCCCATTTCTATCTGAGCTTGACACCACTGCTGACACCACTTGTATGTCCAACAGAGCTGCTACAATGCCTTCCCCTCCCTCAGCCAAGGATCCCAGCTGCCTTCAGAGGGAAACTCCCTTCCTCAGGGCCTTAATAAGCAATATGCAATATGTGAGCTTTGTTGAACTTAAGCGGCTCCATTGCTGAAGGAGAGGAAAAGCATAGTTGATTAGCATTCCGGAGGTATGATCTAGATCTGGACACAAGGGTGTAGACCAGAGAGGCCTGGTTATTTGTCTCATTGAAAAAGTGCCTGTTTCTGACTTACTCTTAGCAATGAAGGACCATTATTTTGATATGACATTAGAGTTGACTGTCATAGTTTATATTGCCTTCTGGGAAATGATTTAGGCCCTGTCTTCACAACAGCAAACATCTGTTTTAGGAGAGAAATAACCAGTGCACATATTTGTGGGTAACAGCTTCTTAAAGTGAAAACTACTTCCATTCTATCATTAAAGTATCAATTTCAGACCAGTGCATTTAAGGGATTAAAGGCCAATAATTGCCTGTCAGTGAATCTGACTGATCGTGGTTCCAATCTGTTTGGTTCCTGTGTCCCCAGCACCTACCTTAATCCCTTAAATATAGTAGACACTCAATAAATTCCTGTTGGATTGGATTCAGTACCAGTAAATACAAATGGCTGTTATATGCAGAACATGTTTGCCTTATATAAACAAATCTTCAGTTACATGTTTAAAAGGAATTTTATGCTAGAGAATGTGCTGTTAAGGACAAAGGAATTTACTTCATTCATTATTGTAGCATTTCTAAAAAACCAATTAAGGAGCATTGGCATATAGATGAGTTTTAATACTCCTCTCCACCTCTAGATCCTAAGATTTTAAACACGTTTTCTTCAAGACAA
Organism: Notamacropus eugenii; assembly: GCF_028372415.1. Lineage (NCBI taxonomy): Eukaryota > Metazoa > Chordata > Mammalia > Diprotodontia > Macropodidae > Notamacropus > Notamacropus eugenii. Next base: position 95,729,000 of record NC_092877.1, read on the forward strand.
ACATTTATACTTCTATGCTCCTGTGGATTGAATATATCTATTGGAGGGATATATAATTGTTCAATTCTTTCTTCATACATATTTGTGGAGTGACAATTAGAAATGTACTGTAACGGCATTGCTGATAGAAAAACAAATTATAGGGATGCTTTTATTTATCCATTGTATTTTTTTGAGAAACACAGAGCCTTGCATACATATGGCCTTATTTATGGGTTGTGTTCCCTACTCCACCCCAAGTGAGGGTCTCTGGCAATTGATGTTGAGTAGTATCTCTTCTTAAAAATTATGAAAACTGAAACATGTTTAGGTAACTTTTCACATCACAAGTTGATGCAAGATTAAAACTAGGTCTCTTGGCTCTTGTCCTGTTGTTCTAACCACCAGTAAACTAGTCAGCAAACAATTATTGAGTATCTACTATGTGCCAGGAACTATGCTAAGCACTGAGGAGGCAAACAGGAAAAAAAAAAGAAATAAATGGAGGGAGGAAAGAAAGAAAGAAAGAAGCAGTCAACAAGGAGCTTACAAGCTTACCATGAGGAGTGGAAGTGTTGGGAAAGGGTGCTGAGCTCCGTCCTTAAATGGAGATTAGAGAGTTCATGGCTCCACCTTCCAATCAAAGGGACAGAGTAAATGAGGTAGAGTACCAAGGCCACTGGGATCTTCCAGGATGACGAGGTTCCTGGGGCACCATGGAAAGCCCCAGGAAAACTCAAGAGAAGTCCCAAAGTCATACAGCCAGGTGAGAAATGAGAAGTCAGACTTCAGTGTCTCCTGATTCTTCATAAGGTCATATTTCTAAATTAAGGAAGCTGTCATTCCAGTATCTTTTATTAGTACTTTCAGTGAAACTGATTTCATGTCTTCCCCAATATAGATGTCTTAAGTTTTCCTCCAAATCTAAAGTTGCAATTCTGATTCTAGCATATGCTAACCTGTCTACTAAAGATGGCAGTTCCAGTCTCCTTCTAAAACATACCTCCAAAAATGTCTGATTTGAGGGGAGTGGGGTGTGAAACAGGAAACATGGTCTTTAAATACTGAAATCATTAGAAAAAAGTTGAGCAATGTAAGATCTCTTTCACCAGCTGTTTCACGAAAGAAAAATGGTATCTCAGTGGAGGGGTATTTCAATAAAATGTACCCATACCTTAGTAACTATTTATTTGTAATGAAAATTATGAATATTATATGAAGGAATAAGCATTTCTACAGTGCCTAGGGCCAGGCACCATGCTAAGCACTTTTATATCATCGCATTCAATCCTCATAACAACCCTTGGAAGTGGGTGCTATCACTATGCATATTTTACAGTTGAGGAAGCTGAGACAAACAGAGGTTAAGTGACTTGCCTGGAGTCACACGGCTAGTATGTCTGAAGCCTGATTTGAATTCAGGACTTACTGATTCCACTGCAGAGATGTCAAAACTGTGGTCTGCAGAACTCTTAAGGTTAAAATGTAATTGGGAAATAATAAAATAAATAAAAATTCAGTACGGCCTAGATAATGTTAATTTATGAAGTTTTTTTCCTGGGAGTTCTCAGTCCCAATAAAATCACAGGTCTAGATGTAAAAATCCTTACTATATCTGTAAATACTACTTGAGAGGCAGCATATGATATAGTTGTTAGAGTGCTGAACTTGCAGTCAGAAGACAGAATCACAGAATTTGAGCTTTGGAACCAACCCTCTAAGGCCATCCAATCCAATCTATAGTCAAAAGGGATCCTCAATAAAACCTATCCAGCAAGTGGTCATGCAGGCTCTGCTGGTAGATCTATAAGGAGAAGAAACCCACCCCCACTAAAGGCAGCCATTCCACTTTTGGGCCATCCTAATTGTTAGAAATTTGTTTCATACTACAGGCTGAAACTGGCCTCTTAGCAATTTCCTGATCCAAGAAGAACAAATGTAATTCTTCCTCTACATGACCACCTTTCAGACTCTTAAAGACAGTTATCTTGTCCCCCTGGGTTCAAATCCCATTCCTAACATATTATCTGATCAACATGGGGTAAGTCATTTCACCTTTTGGTACAGGCATCTCTCAGACCAAGTTGAACAATTGCCGGTCTGCTTTGGTGGAGGGCATTTGGTTCACTCACAGATACTACCCTGGGGGCATTAGCATTCAAATTGTGTGCACATTTTATTGAAATTCTTTTTTCAAATTCTCTTGACCTCAATCCATGTGTCTCCTATGACCAGGACCCCACGCATACACACCCTTTCACGCCCTCTCTCAAGGTTCATTTTCGTTTTCCTCCTACTTTTAAGTTTTGTAATCTGTTCTGTTCTAACATCCACTCTAGAGTCGCCTGGCACAGCCACTGTTCCGCTTAGGGTTCGGAACTCTTGGCGACGTTCACAGTTTTTCTCCCAGTCAGGTAATTGACGTATCGAATAGTTGCACATTTCTTCTGTCGCACTGAGTAGGCATGAGTACCTGCTATGGGGGGCGGTGAATCAATAACGACTGGTGTTTGTTTCCCCTTCTGCTTTCATAGAAAAGTGCTTGTTTCTGGCACACAGTTGGCAAAGAGCTATTTCTTCAGCATTGAATCTCTACGACATTTCTAGACCTTAAAAAAAATACAAAACAAACCATTCATCATTTTGCCAGACCCATTTTGGTTTGGTTTTTAAAACCCTAAAAGAACACCATGTCATTTACTTATGTATATTTTTTATTTTTGTTTTTCGTCTTCTGTTTTTTTTTAAACGGAGATCAGAAGCATTTACTATCCAATGGTAATGGTTCTATTGGTAACTGTGGCACGAGGTCTTTTCTTCTGCCTTTTCTCTGCTTAATAGTTCCCCCTGTAGGACAGGGAGGAGAGAAGACATAAGCCAGAGTACAATGTGCATCACAGAAATTTTCTGTCTTTTCAAAGTAAGGAATAGTTGCTGCCTATAGTTTAGAAACTGGTGCTAATTTATGCAGTAATGTATACATATGTTACATATCAGTCTTACCTTCTCTTGGTGTTGGGTCCACCCTGTTTCTGTGGTCTACTTCATCATGATTTTCTAATGCTCTTGGCTTATGAAAAAGCAGTAATTGGTTTTAACCAGCATAGGAATCTCAAGTGCAGTTCACCAGAAGAAAAAAGGAAATTGGAAGCAATTCATTTTATGTTTTTTGTTTTTGTACAGTGGAGTCTAATAGCAGTGAGAAGTCACCTGCAAGTACACCTGTAAGTAATTGATTTTATTTTTTTTTAAATGTGATATTTATGCTGGCTGAATAGGATACTTGATTTATTTAAAGGGACCTCATTTGCATGTTACCGATCAAGAAAAAGGAAACTGGAGCAATGAATGAATGAAAATAATTCAAAATTTGCAGGATGCTGAAATTACTCATATTTCCAGGAGTCTAAATATGGCAGGCTTTTCATCATTATGCAGTATTGTCATTGTACATATAACTGGTGTACTTCAATTAGAATTGATAAACTATAAAGTGAGCTATTAAAAATAAATAGGAAACAGGGAGCCAATATTAAAAAAAATCTTGAAGTATGTGAACTTATTCATTCATTCAAAATAATTTTTTAATAAGAAAAATATATCTGTGTTGATGATAGAGGGGATCATGGAAGCTTCACCATGAAAAGGTACCTTGATATTCTTGAAAGTGTGCCAGATTTGGCATAAGAGGAATTGGATTCATTCCTACCTCTGCCATTTTCTAGCTCTATGATATTGGACAAGACACTTAATTTCTCTAGGCCTCAGTTTTTTGCTATCTTTGTATTGAGATTTCAAGGGGTCAGGCCAGGAAATGAGGATCCACCACCATGCTGAAAAAAAACCCCTCAAGTATTTGAACTTTTCCTAAAAATTCTATCCCCCTCTCTCCCCTAAATAGACGATCCTCTGCCCCTCCTTTCACTTCCAATCAATTCATAAACCTCTGGCTTGCTTTTTTTTTTGCCCCCTTGTAGCATCCGTGAACCATTCTTATTCTTTCCTTCCTTCCTTCCTTCCTTCCTTTCTTTCTTTCTTTCTGTATTCTTTTCTTTCTCTCTCTTTCTCTCTTTCTTACTTTCTCTCCTTCCCACCCTTCTCTCTCATCTCATCACCATAGATTTGCAGGGGTGGGGAACCTGCAGCCTCAAGACCACATGTGGCCCTCTAGATCCTTAAGTGCAGCCCTTTGAATCCAAACTTCGCAGAACAAATCTCAGTCAAAAGGTCATTTCCAAGGACCTAGAAGGTCATATGTGGCCTCCAGGCTGCAGGTTCCCCACCCCTGAATCTTACAATACTTCCTCAAAGTTTACCTTTCTACCTACTAACTCAATAGGTTCTCTTTCCTCCATGACACTTTTTAGCTGTGGCTATGGCCCATGTCCATCTCCCAGTTTAGAGATTTTTAAGAACAATGGTATTAAAACCTAGCTGAGGCCAAGAAACCTTGGACCCAATGCATGGGCCATTATTTATACTTGTCCCCATGGCTCTGAGCACCTTGATACCATGACTCCACAATCTGGTTAATGTAGAGATGTAGTATAGAGCCTACAGTAATCTGATAGGCATCTGAGAAGCTGGTTCACTCAGTCATGTTTTTGCCGGCATAAAGGCTTGATCCCATGTTGTTATTCTACTTCTAATAGACTAGAATGTTTAGAAAGGGTCTCATGGCTTGTTTGTGATTCTTTTGTACAGGCAAATTGCCCCCTGGTTTTCATTCTGGTGTTAACTGAATTCAGAATCCACCAGATAGATCACGCTTGCTAGCTTGGTAGAGAAGGGACTGAAATGATGTATCTTTCTGAGTTTGGAAAAGAAGTGTCTAAAGAAATATTTCACGCAAGCATCCATGAGCTTGCATGTCTAATGTCCTTTTGGTAAAAAAAAAAAAAAAAAAAAAAAAAAATGAGGCCACCTGCTTTCTCTCCTGTCTAGAAGATAATAAACATTTAATTATAAAATAATGAACTTAGAGTCTCTAGATGTGCTACTAATTATAAGGGACTTTTTAAAAGATAAGCTTTGTTTCCTCTGAAATCCTACAGCTCTGCCTTTGGACCACTCGTGGCATCTATTACCTGCTAGCTTTTAGCATAGTGGTCTGTATACGTGTTTATTTCTCTTACTGGACTACAATTTTCTAGGGGCAGGAACCATATCTTATTCATTTTATATCAGTCGGAGTGCCTAGTACAGTACTTTGCATATGACAGCTTCATAAATGCATTTCAAATAAGTGAACAAAGACCAATCCTGGTGATGTTTTTCTGGTTCTTTTTCATTGCTTCCTCTTTGAAGAGGCTGTAACTGTCCTTCCTAATTGACCAGTCTTTTGCTGCATCTCTCATTCTGCCCTTTATTACAGGCTCTTTCTTGGGGACTGTGATTCTCTCTCCCTGTCTCTCCTTTTCTCTCCCCCCCCCCCCACTCCAGTTACAAGAAATTGACATGATTGATCCATGCCAAAGTTCCCACATAAATTCCACTTGGGTTAGCTGAACTCACTTCATGATTAGCTAACAGAAATGTAATTTCCCTGCTGAGTTCAGCAGAATTTTAACTTTATTCCATGTTTTGTTAAGTTCCATGTCTCTTTGTGTTACTGCATACATAAACACCAGATAAGATTGGTCTGATATATGTGAACTGACCTGGGGTCTTTGTTCTGAATGCATGTACATCCTGTGCCCAGATATATTAACAGATTTTAAACGTCATTCCTATGGGGGATGAAGCAAAAGCTATCTCGTGCCAGGAGCTAATTACTGTATGCATTCATTAACTCATAAAGGGCTCATTGAATCCAGCCTGCATCTTGGAAGAAAACCAGAGTGGGGCAAAATAGAAAAGCTTTTTAACCAACCAGGAAAGGCCTTTAGAAATGTTAAAAACTTCAGCTTCAGCATTTTCACTTGGGCGTTAGACTGTAGCTTAATTGTGTTCATTTGGCCCTGTCTGCTCTTGAGATATATTGCTGGATTCTATCATGGTTTTATTTTTCTAAGCGTTTCAACTTGTGGGCATGGGATCCAGAGGAGGAGCGCCGCCGGCAGGAGAAGTGGCAACTTGAACAGGAACGTTTGCTTCAGGTATGGCTGGGTTTTGCTTATCGGCTGTTTTTTGTTTGTTTGTTTTTAATTCGACTTTTCATTTTCTTTGTGTTTGCCTTCAGTAGTTTTTAATCATAGGATCATAAATTTAAAGCTGGGATGCACCTTAGAGGTCATCTTAGCTCAACCCCTTCATATTACAGATGAGAAAAATGAGTCACAGAGAGGTTCAGTGACTTCCTCTCAGTCACAAAGCTAGTAAGTCTCTAAGGTGGAATTCAAATTAAGTTTTTCCTGACTTCCAAATCCAGTTCTCTATATATTACATACCATGATGCCTTTCAGAGCAAAGTCTCTAAGTGTAAGATTATAGTCTTATCAGTTGACTAATCTGATATTTTATCAATGATCATTACACCTCATTTCATGTTTAGAGAAAACAGCTATTAGCATGAATAGCTATGAAGTGGGGAAATCCACATATTAACATTTTATGGTCAAAACAGGTCATCCTGTTAATGGTTGATAAAATCTCTTCCCCCCTGGTTACTAATCAAATTCCAACCAAGATTGCAATAGAAATCAGTTCCCAAACAGCTGTGTGATAACTTTGGTGAAATGAGTTTATGGTCTCTGTCCAAGTTCTGGTAAAGAAATGTTCTGTTTACAAAAACTCCACTATCCAGCTATGAACCACATCTCTTCTAATAAAAAAAAAAAGTTAGATGGTATTTAATAAAGAAGTCCTGGAAATTCCATACCTTTCAATTCTTGACTTAGTCTTTTCCCCAACACCCACCACAGGAAATGAACATTGAATTTCAGAGGCATTAATTATATTATGTCATTCAGAAAATAATACTTAAGGCAGTTTTAACTTACATTTTTGAAATATTCTTACTTTTAGAAAATTAATTTCAAAACTATTGCAAATAGTCAACCGAATCAAATAAGACTTTAGTTCTGCTTTAAAGGATTTGAAAAGCCTGGTGAGTTTTTTAACTTGGAGCAAGCAGGGGGAAAATAAAACATTTTTTTATGACTTAAAGAAGCAAATGTATTTGTAGGAAAGATGCCCAGTTTTTCTTTAAAATCTGGTTCACTTGGTTCTAGTCACATGCTTTTCTGCTCATAAAATTGATAAGATGGAAAGTGCTTGTCTTCTGGAATTTCCACATTTTATTTATTGGCCTTCTGCCCAGTTAAATGGTAAACATCTACACCAGAGATGCCATAGTGTATGGAAAAGGACTTCTCATGTGCCCAAGATGATTCTTGCTGCAGATCCTCATCACACTTTGCCTCTCAGCTAATAGCTGCCTTTATATCCCTCACCTAGTTTCCTCTTGGGTGTTGGACAGGGGTACTTCATAGAGTAAGAAGGCAGCTAGGTGGTGCAGTGGATAGAGCACCACTGCAGGAGTCAGGAGGACCTGAGTTCAAATCTCACCTCAGACACTTGACACTCAGTAGCTGTGTGACCTTAGGCAAGTCACTTAACCCCAATTGCCTTATCCTGGGTCATCTCCAGTCATCCTGAAGAATATGAGGTCACTGGATTCAGATGGCCCTGGAGGAGAAGTGAGGCTGGTAACCTACACAGCCCTCCCTCACTCAAAACATAGTCAATTGCAAGTCATGTCATCATTTCTCTGATGGCATGGTCTTCCTTGGCAACAAAGAGCAAACATAGAGTAAGAGAAATCTATGTATCTTACCAGCACGCACAATAAAGCTATTCAGGTCTCTTGCTGATCATTGGTCGTCTTGGCTAAGGAAGCGACTGGTTTGTGTTGAATTGTGTCCTTAAAGGATGGATAAAAGCTCCCAAGCCCATAACTCTGCTTGCTATACCTGTCCTTATGTTTGAGATGCTAGGGTCAGTTTTGTAAGCAGAATCTTTGCTGACATTCTTCTAAGACTTCACTGAAAAGTCAGGATTTCAGAAATGGATTTAGTCAGCTGACAATCTGGCTTGCCCAGCACTGCTTCTTCTGGAGCATTAAGAGATACAGGAGTAAGAAAAGTCTTAAAGAATCTAGGTATGTACTTTTCCTACAGGGATGGTAGCTTATGGTAGGAGGCAAAATTGGCGAATGCTCAGTATTCCAAAGGATGCTCAAGAACGATAAAAAGGAATGACTTGTTTTTAATTAGTCACAATATTTGGCTGGAGGTTCCACATTTCAGCATTTCTGCAATGGATAAAGTTCTGGGTTTGAGATCAGGAAGTCCTGAGTTCAAATCCTACCTCAAACATTTAACTAGCTATGCAGGAAACTTACTCTGGGCAAGTTCAGTTTCCTCAGCTGTAAAGGGAGATAATAATAGCACCTACTTCTAAGGATTGTTTTGGGATCAAATGAGATAATATTTGTAAAATTCCTAGCAAAGTGACTACTACGTAGTAAGCACATAAATGTTTATTTCCTTCCCTTCCTCATTCTGCCTAGCCATTGAAGAGTTAGTTGAGGCACCATTTTTAAATTTTAGCTGCAATTTTTTTTGCATCAATTTATTAATTTCTTCCTGGTCAAGACTGCTGGTTAAATATTTCAATTAATTTTAAAGACTTCTTTATACAGAACATTTCTGTTCCCCTATATGTGGTGATTGATTGCAGTATTTCTGAAAACAAGAAGGGCAGTTCTAATCCTGATAACATTTTAATGGGCCATTAAAAAACTTCCCTTAATTCAGAAGTTGTTGAGATCAAAAAATTCCATTTTGGTGGAAAAATATAAAGTAAAAAGAAATCCAGATACTTGGCTAATTATCATTTTATCCACTTTCTGTAAAACCATAAAAGACTTTTTTTTATATATTAAACTACCCTGGTAGCACCTTATTTTTTTTAGATCAATGCCCAAGTTTATATTTGAATATAGAACTCACATATTGCTATAAAACTGCTGCTGAAGTTTTCCAAAGCACATACTTAGTTGTTTGGGGTAGTTAGTTTAAGGCAGATATTTTTACTACATTTTACAGATGAGAAAATTCAGGCTCATAGACATGAAGAGATCTCCCCTCAGGATCACACAGCGAGTAAGGGGTAGAGCCAAGATTAGAGCACAGGTCCTCTTCCAAGTCTACTATTCTTTCTACTGTGCTGTGTTGCCTTTTTGAACAATCTAGTTAAAGTAAACTATAGGTTTGGCTTACTTTTTAGTGAACAATCTTTTTTTTTAACAATATATTCCCATCTCCTCCAGTTTTTTAAAAAATTTATTTATTTTTAGTTTTCAGCATTCACTTCCATCAGTTTTAAATTTTCTCCATCTCCCTCCTCTCCTCCCTCTCCAAGACAGTGTGCAATCTGATATACGCTCTCCATATACATTCTTATTAAAGATATTTTCACATTAGTCTGCGCAATCTCTTCAAGGTGAATTTTAGCTTGTTTTCATTTTTCATAGAATTTTCCACATCCATAAGTTAGGATCCAAACTAGTATTCCATAGATAAGCATGTCTACAGAAAACTCCTAACAGATATAGCTGAATATCCTTAGTATTTTTCTCATCTGCTTGAATAGTGTAAATGACCACAAAAATCTCATCCTGTTTCATTCCATGTCTTCCAGTCAACTTATTACATCTCAGCAAGAGGTAACTTTTGTAGCATATTGTACATAGAATACAGGGTTGTTCATTTGTTTGTTTCTCAATGACTCCCAATGATGTATGAGGTGCTCAGTTCAGTCCATTTTACTGAAATATCCCCTAACAGGAGAGATATCAGAAGGAACAAGACAAACTGAAAGAAGAATGGGAGAAAGCACAAAAGGAAGTGGAAGAAGAAGAACGTAGATATTATGAGGAGGTAAGAAAAATTACTGGGAAGTAGACTGTGAAATGAGCTCGCTGTCACAACTCAGCAAAATCTCGGTCTTCTGACTTGGTTGGTGGATATCTGGCCATCACCATCACTGACAGCCCTTTTGCAAAGGGTATAGAAGAGCTGTCTGGCAGTAAATTCTCCTCTAGACAACAAATCCCAGTAAGTTGGTTCCTCTAAAAATAAAGACAGTTTTGAGCCATAATGGGAGGTTTAAAACTTTCTGTCTCTTAGTGTGTATGTTGTAGCCTAGCCTATGTGTGAGAACATACCTATCTGATTAGGGATTGGTTTGGTTTGTACAGGTGAAGTGAAGAAATCATTTTTATAGCATTATAGTAAGCATGGTGGGTAGCAGTAAAATAATCCAACTGGGATTGTTTTTTATCAAAATTATTTGGATTTGTGTGATCTGCTATCTTTACTTTGTGACTAAGAAGACTGTATGCAGGCACACACTGCCTAACGTCGTTAAATGTGAGATCTGAGGATCCTAGCTTCAAAGGTAGGAGGGTCCTTGGGGATCACTAGTTCAATTCTCTCTTTTTACAAAAAAGATCGCATAGCTGGGGTTCAACTTCAGCAGTTTTTATCCATATGCCACATGGACCACAGGGTTCAGCAAGGCAGTATTAGGGTGGTTAACGCCAAAGTCAGTAAGCATTTATGAAGCTCTTACTATGTACCAGGTCCTGAGTTAAGTGCTAGGAATGCAAAGAAATGCAAAGGACTTCCTTACCTTCAAGGAGGCCAGTCCAAAGAGGATTAGGGGACGAATATAGAATGGAAATGTTGCTGAGGACTACATATTCTTAGGCTGGGAATGGCTAGAAGATAAGGTAATGGGTGCCAAGGGGTACTAAGCTAAGCAGAGCAATCCAAGTGGGGAGTGCTAAGTAAGCTGGGCACCAGGGCAGTGCTGAGTGGAGCTGAACCAGTAAGGGTGGGAAGATAAATGATAAAAGACAAGAGGGGATGATGATGATGATATGGATGCATTTCCATAATGCCTTATGGTTTGCAGAGCACTTTACATACATTAGATCATTTTCCCCTCACAGTAACTGCATGAAATGGTATTATAAGCATCCCCATTCTATAGAAGAGAAAACTGATGATGAGAAAAGTGAAGTGATTTGTGCAGGGTCACACAGCTCCTAAGTGTTGCGAAGCAAGATCTGAACTCAGACCTCGCCTGACTCTTAAGTAAAAGAATCTGGATATATTAGGACCACCCAGCTGCAATTGAAGGCAGCTTGGAAAGCAGGCATTGAACAAGAAAACTGACCCAGCTGTGGAATACTGGCTGCTGAGACTTTTTTTATGATTGACCTAAGACATAAAAAAGTTAGAAGTTTAGATAGATAGATAGATAGATAACTTTATAAAGTTAAAGTGGAGATATGGTGGCACTCTATTAGGGCTATTATTGTAAAATCATTTGGCTGGGACAGTGTTAATATGGGGTATAGCTAGTGTGTTTTCAGTGTTATTTTAACCAGCTCATATTAGATGCAAAGGCCATGTTTTATGCCTAGCATCCTCAGTTCTCATATCATTTATATCATTGTGAATTCTCTCTAGCAACAGCAGATTTTATGTTTAATCTACTACCTAAGAGCATTTTAAATTAGGCTTAGTCTTTAGGGGTCCTTCATACTAATTCATTTGCATTTTGGAAAAAAAAAACCCTTGCCTTATGTTGTTTGCATCCTTTTGAAAAGCTGTGAGGAATAAAATAAATCTTCCCACTTGTTTCCAAAGTTCACTGGTAAAAAGTGCCCTCTTGACATGTACATTTGAATTACCTTTCTCCTTGGCTAACCTTGTTCCTTTTCCTTAGGAACGCAAGATTATTGAAGACACGGTGGTTCCCTTCACAATTTCTTCAAATTCAGCTGACCAGATTTCTACCTCCTCCTCTGTTACGGAAGGAAATGGGCCAGTGGTGAGATTACTGATGGGAAACTTAGGGAAACTTAGGAAGCTAGGACTCTTTCATCCATTCCACAGAACGACTGAAACTGCAGTTTCCACCAGTTTCCATTGTGTGTCCCAGTCATTGCCAGAGGCAATATTATAGTCAAACTCACATTTGTGTACTGCTTGAAGACTTACAAAGGTACTTCCTTCCACCAAGCCTATGAGCTAGGCAGTGCAAGTAGTCATATATTCACTTTAGAGAGGAGAAAAACTGAGACTCAGAGAGATTTGGGCCCATACGTAACACAGCATACGAGAGACTTTAGAGATCCTGCTTCTCCTCATTTTACAACACAAGGACCCAACAGGAAATATATGGAATTCAAACCCAAGTCTTCCAGCCTCAAATTCAGTGCTCTTCTCACTTTATCACATAGCCCATCTCTGTAGAATTAATTTCCAGGTAGAAGGAAGTAAGATTGTCTCTCTCTCAGACTAACTGAAACCTTTTACAGGAGTCTAATAAGACCATGTAAAGGCCTATAGTAATGAGCAAGTCTTCTTGCCATTGTCATGATACCAGGTGCTTGGGATTTTGATGGAACAGAGGGTGTGACAACTACACGTGGGTTCTAAGAAAAACAAGTTCAGTCCCATTCTTGAAATCCTTAATCTGCCTAATTTTTGGATGTATCCTGTGAGGCCAAAGAAAATCTTTCATTTTTACCTATTACTTAATCCCAAAATGCATCCCCTGAAGAATGGATAGAAAAACACCAAATTGCTGGATGAGCCATAATCTCAATCCACAACCCCTTGATGCCTCTGAAATATCAGATAGTTTTGGTGCTGAGGTGCCAATCTTGGAACCTGTCTCCCTTCTCCCTCCCCATCCCCCCAACCTTTTTATGTTGGAAGGGGCAGGATGGGAGGGTTGTTTTATTATCTGACAGGAGCTTTTGAGAGAGCCCCAAATTAAACACTGATGCCACTGGCACAGAATGTAGTTACAGTTCATTCAGACTTAGAGACATCTAGTAATTTTGAAGGTCTTTGAATCGTGGGAAACATGAATGAATAATGATTTGACTTTTATCTCCTGGGTTGGGGTTGCAAGAGCTGCCCACTGTGCTTTCAGGCTCCACGTTTCAGGTTGCCCTTAGCCTCCTTTTATTTCCTAGAATAAGATGGAATTGGAAGATTCTAAAGAGGAAGAAAAAAGGCAAAGACCAGTCTGGGAGGAAGGAAATGACTCGCTGCTGAAGAATAAGAGTGATAATTTAGAGGAAACAAAGAGGTATGAACCTTTGTCCAAACTAGCCCTGCCTTCCGATCTTTGAGAAAAAACTGCCTCATTGTTAGGTCACTGCTTACAGGTTATGATCAGCCTTGAAAAGGTTATTGCAGTGATACATTGTGCTCTTTCCTAACATGTTATAATGACTATCAAGTGGAAGTCCATACCATATTAAGCATAATGAGAGAGCCATTTTTAAACAGGTATTAACAAAGGACCGTACTGATTATCCTAGGCTCCACACATGGCTTTACCTTTTTCTTGTAGTCCCATTGAATGAGTCATCTGATTTCTCTGTTTCTTAGTGACCACTGACCAGCAGCACCAGGGGAAGAAGAGTGGCCTGGTGTCTCTGTGACATACCTTGGCTCCCACTGCCCTTTCACTAGACCACTAATCATAAAAAGCATTAAAGCAGTAATCTTCACATCTTCAGAAGCCTAGCACCAGTCCCCAAGACCACGTCCTCAGGGACAGACTGATAGAAGGGTGATATCACTCCATTCCAGCTCCTGGTCTAAATGAGGACCAAGTGAGCAGATCCTCGCCCCCAAAGCTTCTAGTCTGTTCCACAGGGATTCTAGGCAGCCTGGTTCAATCTACGTTGGCTTATTAAGGAATCCCCCAGAAGCAGAAGCAAACTTTGGAGGATCCCCAGAGCCAATATACCACCTGGAATTTCAGAGCCATCTTAGGCCTAAAGCAGTTGCAGGTGTGGATCAGAATGGCTTCCTTAAGACAATCACCCCATCCAAGCTGAATGCTCATCCTACCCTGAGGAGACCTTTGCAGAACCACCAGAGACCTGGGAATACTCTGCACCCAGCTGGATTCATTCACATAAATATTTTGGCCCTGACTCTTCCAGTCTGTGGTGACAATAGCCAGGTCAGCAGTGACGGCTGCAATGAGAAATGTGTCTCTTGTCAATGCTGAATTTTTCTCACTTCATTATTGTATTGGCTCACATTTATGTAGGACCCTGTGGTTTTCAGAGTATTTTCACGTGCATTCATCTATTTGATTGTGTGAAGTAGAAAAGACAGTTCAGCTTCTCTCTATTTTTTCGTGTTATTGACCATCCCTTTCTCCTTGTTACTCTCTCATGCCTTGGTTTTTGTATGCCCCTGTTGTCTTGATCCTCTTTCTTATCCCTTCTCTCTTAACCACCTTTGCTAGGTAATCATTAGTCTCCATCTCCCTCAGGACTCTTTTTCCTCTAGATCAGGCATGGTCAATCTTTGGCCTCAAAGATACATGTAACCTTCTAGGTCCTCAAGTGGGGCCCTTTGACTGAATCCAAGCTTCACAGAATAAATCCCTTTAATAAAAAAATTTGTTCTGTAAAACTTGAACTCAGTCAGAAGGCAGCACCTGAAGATGTAGAAGGCCACATGTGGCCTCGAGGCCATAGGTTTCCCCACCCCACTTTGAGAGACTGATCCTCTTGATTATACTCACAAGGCCCTGGTCTGGAGGGCGCTAGTATTCCCCAGGGCTTTTGGCTTCAGTCTCTTGGGCTGTCCCCATGAGGATCTGAGAGGAGATAGTGGTCCAGGTTGTCCCCTCCCCGCTCCGACACCCATGCTGCCTCCTACCTCTCTGCTCAGCTATATACATCAGTATTATTCAGGTGATACTGTATAGCCACAGATCTTGATGTCAGAAGGACCACCTTGCAGGTTATTGAGGGGGCAATAAAAAGATGCCCAGCGAATATAAGCAGGCCAAAGCAGACCTCCAGTAATGACTTTCACATGAGAAGTAGCTTACCATACCACCTCAGAATGAGGTTACTGGAAAAGGTGTCCCAGTCACAGAGCAAGAATGATGGATGAGATCACGAATCCATAGGAGTAGTAAGTAATAGAGAGTAAGCATTTTAATGCTGTTTCGTCTGTTCAGTAAGAATCTATAGTAAAAGTGGCATGAGTTGGAATTACCAGACTCTAAAAACCAGCATTTCTGATACCTCCCAATAAACTCTACCACCCAGCAATTATTTCCAGGGGTGCCAAGACTAATCAGAACACCTTGCTAACAGCTGAGTTACATTCCTGCTGATTTCTTTGGGGAGGAAGGGAGCATGTTAGATCCCTGCCTCTAAAGGCTGTTTGCAAATGAGGAAGATTCATTGCTTCTTCCTTCACTTAGTGCTTAACAGGATAAAAGATCAAGGGAAATGAAAAGAGGGAGGCCGCTGGAAGCAGCATGAATTAAGTCCTAGTTAATCCTGCTTTCTGTAAGTCTTTCAATTAACTCTCCTGCCCATTTTTCAAACATGCCAGATTACAAAGGTTGTTCTCTGCTCACATGTTGTCTTCCTTCTTTCTGTTTTAAAAATGTCACATGATTTTATTGTTAGCACTGTACCACCGGTGACCCCAGCCCATCCAGAGAACTCTGTACCAAAAGGAATTCATCAGGACCATCAGTTGTCAACAGTCGAGCCCGGTACACCAGACCGAAGGCTGAACTTAGAGTTATCTCAGGGTAAGAATACAAGAAAATAAATCTTTACTTCTTAGTTTGTAACAAGGACCTCTCAAAAACCAGAACAAATTAACTTCATTGTTTTATAGTGTGTTTTTCTTACCCTTCTTGTGCTAAGCTAAACATTATGGCTCTCCACCATACTAAGAGGCAGCATGAAGTCATGGATAGTGTGTGGATTTGTAGTTAGGAAACATGGGTTCAAATCCCACAAAGACACCTACAGTCTGTGTAATCATGGGTAAGCCACTTAACCATTCATAATCTCAGTTTCCTCATCTGTAAAATGGACATAATGACTTCTCTGTTTCAATGTTGTTATTAGGAAAATGCTTTGCAAAATTCACATATAAATGTGAGGTGCTCTTGGCACAGTTTGCTGCTCTTTCCATTTCCATCTCACTTTTACTTTACTGGGAATTGTGTTTTTAGTGGGGGCATGGAAAGGGCAGGGGTGGGGGTGGAGTGGCATGTGAGCCTGAGGTACCTTTCTCATGGAAATATTCTTACTCTTAAAATCCTATATTTAGAGTTAGAACGAACAAATTAGAAGTCATCTAATCTAACCTCATTTTATTTAGTTGAGGAAACTGATACTCAGGAAGAGGAAATAATTTGCCAGGCGTCATGCAGTTTCTGATTGGCAGGACCTGTTTAAAGCAAGGCCTGCTGACTAGATTCAGTCATTTTTCTGCTAGACCTTTCCTCCTTGATAGTCAGCATACGAGTCAGCAGGGCAGAGCTGAAAAGAGACGCTAGAATGGCGAAAGTACGTAGAGTCAAAATAAAACAAGTTGACCAGATAAACTTTTTTTGGCAGAATAAATGAATTTATTGTAACAGTATCAACATGGATGCCTCAACTGGTAGATTGTGATGTGTGTCTGAGCATTGACATTTGGGCACAACTTATGGACATGTGCTATACAGTCCTTTCTCCAGTGCACTACTCACTGCCTTTTATGTGGCCCACATCTGAGGATATATTTTAGAAGGTACATTCCAGGTTATGTTTGACTTCCCCAAAAGTAGATTGAAATTTTCTTTGAGGGATGATTGAAAAGTTCTTGTTGGTATGCCTGACTTTTGATGGAATTTTTTTTTTTGCTGATCTCTCCACTTCAGACACATCATGGAATCAGCCATGGTCACCTACACTGTCACATGCATTAGAAGATGTGAAACAGAAAACCCTCCCGGTAGATCAAAGCATCAACCATCAGGTTGCCTCTCCCAGTGAGAGAAGGAAGTGAGTACCTAGTAGATTTCTTTTTTTTTAGTTCAGTCACCAAATAGAAAAATGAAGTAAAAAAACAGACCGTGGAGTGTTGGTGTCACTTTTTGTGACTTCCGCCCATTCGCACTAAGATAAGGTTCTGACAGGTGACTGGTTTCCAAAGCCCAGATCAGGCATCTTGACTACTGAAATATTTTACACTGTATTTTTTAATTAAATGCACATAGAAACTAAAAAATGTGAAAAATAGATCTTGAAATAAAATAAAAACTAAACAAACTAAAAACTAAACTAGAAGGAATTGTGGACTTGCTGGTTTGTTTTTGGTTTGTTTTTTGTTTTTTTTTTACCAAAGTAAGTAGCAAAAGATTCAGAAATTATTTTAAGAGGATTAAATCACGTCTCAGAGACTAAGAGTAAAATATGGGTTCAGGAAATAGGAATAGAAGCTCATCTAAGATCTACTCTAATTATATAAAAAATGTCCATCTTTCTGCTTGATCCCGGACCATCTCCAGTCATCCTAATCTAGGACATGAGAAAGTAAGGCTAGTGACTACCCAGCCCTCCCTCGCTTCTTTCCAATTCACTTCCAAGTTATGGCATCACCTTCTTGATGTCATGGTCCTCTTCAAAAACAAAGGACAAATACCAACAATATATTTTTCTGCTAAGATTATGGCAAGAGTTTGCCAGATCCTCTGAGCCATTATCAAAATTTATTCATCTCATATTTGAGCAGTGAGACTTCTGGCAGTTCTAGTAGTTTTTATATGATATTTCTTATAACTTAGCTGATTATTTCACCTGTTATTTTTAGAGTTGCTAATGTGTTGATTCTTACTCAACTTATTTCTTAAATCTATGACAGGTTGCTTTTTTTAGTTGAACGTTCAAATTCATTTCCTTTTTTTACTCTTTCTTTGGGATTTATCTCTAGAGCACATGCCACTTTTTAAAAATGAGCCAAACTTAGGAAATTTCACTATTCATCTTTATGTCACTGATTTTTTTTTTAATATCATGTATTTTAAGGGTATACCCTTTTGACAAGGCAGAAAGTTAGAAACTTTTTTTTTTAAAAACATAGAAATAAGAATTTTAATCTGTTCTATCCATGGGCACTGATTTTATAAGAGGAGAAGGATAACATATTTAAAAGGATGCCTTTGAAATGCTAATTAAATATATGACTAGATTTATTCCTTAGCAGACGACCTCCTCAACATGAGGCTGACCACATGCCTACAGTTCGCCATTTGTTTTCTGGACAGAGTTGTTGGTGGACATTTTCTCCTGGGGCAAGTCACGTTTTGGTATAGAGAATAGTAGGTGCATCTTAGAAAATTTGGTTAAAAGACCTACCAGACAAAAAAAGCACTAGAAAAGGCATCCTGACTTTTCTAACCTCGTCCTATCAAAGCCACATTGATTTTATCATGGATACCAGGCAGAGAATATACTGAGAAGCCTATGTAAATTACAAGGGCTATTTATCTATCCTCTTTTTTTAATCATGAAGAGTTGCTAGGGTCTTTGTTGTTTTCATAGTGAAGAGGTGCTATATCCCATGATTGGCCTTTGGATGCTTTATTTGTCCTTGTTATAATTCTTTATTTCTTTTCCATGTTTCAGGGCCAGCCCTCGTGAGAATTTCAGAGCTGGGCAGTTATCCCCATGCTCTCCTACCCCTCCTGGTCAATCTCCCAACAGGTATGAAAGGCCAATAGGCCCTTCATGGGCTGCCTTGTTTTGTCTTGGATAGCCTCTTAGTGGTGGTTCTTAGCAGCCATTATAATTTTACCTGAATTGGTACCTGCCAGCTTGGTTTGGGGAGTTTCTCCACACCTCTTCAAATACAGGACACCCATTCTATTTCAGCTTCCGATCTGGTACAAAAATAAAGAAAAAGTGAAACATTGAACATTGGCTCTGCTGTTTCCACAAGGTTTTAATTACATTTTATAGAACATCATGGACTAGAATTGCAGGGAATGAGAAAGCGTGTGTAGAATGTAGTTCTGATTCCTTGGAGGCAGTGCTGGTACTTATAAAATCAGAGAGATTCCTTGAGCATTGAAGCAGAACCTTCAGCATAATAGGTCCTTAATAAATGTTGGTTGAATGAATGAATGCCACTCTTACAGAGGCATCGTGCCACTCTGAAATTGTGCCAGGTTCAGGGCAGAAAGCTCAACCAACAGTGAAGTCAGTGAAAGATATCCCGTGGACCTCGTTAGCCAAGTGTCATTTTATCTTCTAATAAGTGAACTGTAACACTATAAGGTGCTTAATAAATGCTTATTGAATTGAACATTTATTGAATTTACTTAATTAAATCTTGAATTTCAGGAAGCTTCCTGTCAGTGCTTGTGACCATCTCGATGACTTAACTCGGTCACCTTTAGGGGCAGTGAACACAACTAGTCATATGCCCTTTTAAAATTTGCATTTTCATTTCTTGGAAGCAGGATGAGTTCGCCTGTCCTGTGTCATACAGAGGGTGTGCAAATGTGTTTTCATCCAGGTCTATAAGCGGAAAGAAGTTATGCTCTGCATGTGGGCTCCCTCTGGGGAAAGGAGCTGCCATGATCATCGAAACACTCAGCCTTTATTTTCATATCCAGTGCTTCAGGGTATGTATTCATTACTTCTCAGTCTAAATAGGATCCCACAGCATCCTTTTTTATCATTCTGTGTGTGGAGCAAACATTGTGCCAGTATTTATAAGATGGATGTGGTTCCTTATTCTACACTGCTGCTGTGTTGCCTGTCCTTCTGTATGTATATAGGCTCATCTCTGCCATCTTCTCATCCCTAGAAGGCACAGCTAGATTTGTTTACCTGGCTTTGCAAGTGTTTGCCCCTACCTAACTAGTGTGTCCCTGAAAGAAATGTGTGCTCAAGTAGGGAGTAAGAATTTCACCCTGAAATACTCCAAAGGGAAAATGCTAGTGTGTTAGCCTCTGAATTTATTTGGAGTCTAAAAAAATTCTTTCTAGTCTCTGAAATTTTGATGAATGAATATTAGGAGCTGTTAGTATCTTACCCAGTTCCCTCAGGTGATAGAAAGTTTTGGTTTAACCCTTGACAATTGAACATGTTGGTTAGTTGCTGTGATCCTAAGTCTCAAAACCATATTTATATTGAGAACTTAGGGTGCAGAGGAGGGTGTTCTTTAGCCCTGTCCTCCCTCATCCCTCTCTCTCTGCTCCTAACTGGAGATAAACAGCATCTCTTTTCAGACTACTGCCCAACATGGACCTAAGCAGAGTGTGTGTTCACTCACCCTCTCTATTTCCAGTCCGTAACTCCCTTAGGTTCAGTTCAGCGACATTTATACCCACTCTGTGCAGAGCATTAGGCACTGAAGAAGTAAGAGAAGTTGAGAAAGGGGACATGCTGTGCCTCATGGTACTTTACAGATAGAACCATAGGGCATAATTAATGTGTTGGATTAAATGTATTGTAGAGAATAATTAATGCGTTGGATTAAATGGGCTGTGGGCTTCTATGGAGGACTGAAAGGAAAAAAGACAAAGCTAATAATGCTAAAAGAATATGTGATAATGAGAGCACTTCACACCGTCTGATTTGGGTGCTTTGTTTATTTGGGGGTGGGGGATGGGGGAAGAAGGTAAACATCATTTCATTGGTATAGAGAGCTTCTGGTAAGGAAACTCCTTCCACCAGTGCAGAACAGTAACTGGGTCATAACTTAGAGTCTTAGAGGGCTTCCTGGTTAAATGAAAGGTCAGGTGATCTTCCAAGAGTCACACAGCCTGCTTCACCTATCACAGTTTGGGACGTGAACTCAGGTCTTCCTGACTCTCAGGGCTATTAACTATCCACAGGAGTACAGCACATTGCCTGTCAATCAACTGCGTATCCACAGTATTGGGATGAATATGATTCTTCCCTAAGATATGTGTATATATATATATATATATATATATGTATATATATACACATATATGTATATATATATATATATATGTGTGTGTGTGTGTGTATGTATGTATATATGCATTTGTATGTGTGTATATATATATCACAAAGCAGTTCATAAAAATACAAGCAGGCTAATTTCAGTAAGAGAACTTCTAATTAATATACAAATCGATTTTTTTTTATTTTGATAGCTTCAAAGAATAGATACTTTTCAAAGGT
This sequence comes from Notamacropus eugenii, assembly GCF_028372415.1. Taxonomy (NCBI): domain Eukaryota; kingdom Metazoa; phylum Chordata; class Mammalia; order Diprotodontia; family Macropodidae; genus Notamacropus; species Notamacropus eugenii. Next base: position 95,749,998 of record NC_092877.1, read on the forward strand.
AGAAATAGTCTAGGAAGGCTAAGTAGGGATTCCAAAATGCTGGGTCCTTCTTTGTTGGGTCCTGGCGAACTTACTCCCTACTCCCTCTCGTCCAATTACAGCAGCTGCCCACCTGACTTAGCCTACATTCTTCCCCTGGTCCCTTACTCAGTGACTTTGAGATACAGGAGGTCTTATTGGAGCCCCTACCCTCTCCCGCCTACTCACAAACCTCCAGGCTACACTCTCTGGACTTTGGTCTCTGGCCTCCCCAGCAAAAGGCTATGCATGAGACAGCCACTCAATTCTCTTCCTTAATCACCAGCACCACCACTAACCCAGTATTGAGAAAATCAGAATGTCCTCCAGTGTCTTTCAACTTTGTTCCCAGGGGGGTTTTAATTAGAGATCTCTATGTGGAAAACCGAAATCTCAGAAAGAAGAGCTTTATATCCCTTGTATCGGATCTCTTAGAGGTTCAGCAAAATCCTGGAAATCTCCTGAGGTCTTATTTACAAATTTTTCCCCATGAAAGAGTCAGACAAGTTTCAGTCAACGCTCTGAATGTCATTTGCTTTATCCAAATCACCAGTGGAGTTCCATTTGATAGGTATGAAGGGGTTCTGCTTTTGTGATGGTTTGTCTGGGAATGACACAAAAAAGTCGATACAAGGATGCCTTTCTCACGTGACTTCCTTCTTGTTTAATGGACAGTGTGGAATCTGCAAAGAACAGCTTGGAGATTCAGTGAGTGGAACAGATGTCAGGATTCGCAATGGTTTGCTAAACTGCAATGAGTGCTACATGCGGTCCCGAAGTAAGTACCACATTCGATCCCACAGATCCTGAGATGCAGGAAATCTCTTGTGGCCATGCCTGCACATTTACTGGCCTGAGTCTCCCCTTCCACAGACTTTCTGCTCAATAAAGTGATGGCTTGTAAACAGAGCTTTATCAGCATCCAGGCAAAAAGAAATTAAATGTTGATTCAATTTAGGAAGTATTTATTAATGTGCTAGGCAATGGGAGGTACAACTCAAAAGCTAGGTAGTGCAGTGGATACAGCACTGGACCTGCAGTCACTAAGGCTTGAGTCCAGATCCAGCTTCAGACACTTACTGGCTGTATGACCCTGGACAAGTCACTTAGTTTCCTCAACTGTAAAATGGGGACAATAGTACGTACCTACCTCACAGAGTTGTATTTGTAAAATGCTTAGTACAGTGCCTGTTACATAGTAAACACTTAATAAATTCTTATTCCTCCCCTCTGTTTCCTGGTACAACATGTACCCAGATAAGAAAATACAAAGTAAATTTATTGTTATAAGGATGAGAGTATGGAGATCACCAAGAGAACATCAAACTATAAAGAAATCCCAAGCCATTTTGGGGGCACCATCAATTCTTTACTTCCATCAAGTCAGTATCCTCGTTGTTCCTCACATGTATTATGTGGAATATGCCCATCTCCATGTCCTTACTCAGGTAATAACCTCTAAGTGTAAAGGCATTCTCCTTCCTTCTCTCCCAGGCCAAAGGTTTTCCTGAAGGAGCATTGCACAACTTTCATGAAGTCTTCTCTAACTACCGAATTCATTTCCGGAATTCCTTAATCACTAAAATATAGCATATGCCTTGCTTTGTGGTTTTTGATGATACACTGAAATATATTTACAGCATGGGGTTCATAGAACAAATAATTAGAAAGGGATATGGAAGCCATCTTCATGAGCTCAAATCAGGCCTCAAACTAGATGTGTTACCCTGGGCAAGTCACTTAGCCCTGTTTGCCTCAGTTTCCCCATTCATAAAATGAGCGAGAGAAGGAAATAGCATTCCTATATCTTTGCCCAAGAAAACCCCAAATGAGGTCACAAAGAGCCTCGAACATGACTAATGCTCTGAACAACAATAAAATTCAGTTCCCTCTTTTTTCTAGATAAGGAAACTGAGGTCTAAGAGAGAAAATTTGCCCAAGATAACTGGTTATAAGGTGGGGAGTCAGGATTGTCCTCTGATTCTAGGTTCCAGGCTCTTTCCACTAAACCCAGCCATCTTCCCAATTCGTTTGTAAACACAAGAAAAGGAACCATCTCTTCTACGTAGTCCCTAGCAAAATGCGAAAAACAAAAGGGGAGAAAGTGTGTGTTAGAAGGAAGATGAAATGAAGGGTTCTGGGAAAAGACTGCTTATATATTTTGTAACACCAGAGGGCGGTGTGGTACAACTGCTCTTCCATTTGATAAATTCTGTTCCACGTTCTGAGCACCGGAAAAAAAAAAAAACCACTGTCTCTGTGTGTTTTAATTTGGGAAAATTTTAGTCAACTGCAACACAAGTAGTCAGAAATTTTGTATCCTTTTGAAGTTTTGTGTTTCTTTTAGGTTAGTAAAATCTCCTTTGAACTATGGGATAGTTGTTTTTTTTTAAATCAGATAAAGTTAAAGGTTTTCATGTTTTTACCAAAAATGTTTAAATATAACACATAAACAATTTTAACCTGGAGAAAAAAATGAAGTTTTATTTCGTGATCATTTAATTACAATTTATCTTGTCTGGACAGTGTTTTCCTTTTAAAAAGTGAAATTGGTATGGGAGGGAATAGGTACCCATACCTATTACCTTAAAGAAAATATGGGAGTGAACAGCTAAATGGATTCCCAGTGAATCCGGTTTGATTATTGTAAAAACTTGGCTTTGACGAGCTTGGGAAATAAATATGTAACATCTTCTTGAATGTCAGCTTACTGGGTGGCTGTCATAGATCCCCAGCAAGATTTATGTACACAACTGAATTTACTTTAAAATGTACTTCAGGGGAGAAATACAGCTTTTTGACCTCTATCTTTTTTCAAAGTGATTTTCCCCTCATCTTCCTAGATGAAGCTTTTTCTTCAGCATTCCAGTTGAACATGACTTGAATAATCAGAAGAGGGCACTGTTAAGTTGGAAACCTATATTGCAAAGAAATAAAAGTGATGGTGCCTGGTCCTCTCTGTCCTTCCTCACCTGAAACTGCACTGAGGATACCAGAGGAACATAAAAGGTCCCACAGACCCTCAGACTTTGAAGGGGAAGAGCTAGATTCCTTTCATCTTCATTTCATTTTTAATGATGTTTGCAAATAAAGCCATAAAAATGTGACATTTAGGAAAATTATCTTGTTCAAAGAAGTTTTTTTTCTTTTAACATTAAAATGTAAGATGAATTATTTTTAAAGGCAAGAATATATTGAGAAGTCCCATCATAGCGTCACTGATCTAGAGTTCGGAGAGGCTTCTGAGGCTATCTGGTCCAATGTGCTTAATTGGATCCAATGGTCTAGGAGATTTTTTTAGGCTTCCAGAAAGAATAACCATCTGAATTGGAATTTGAACACAAGTCCTCTGATTCCTTAGCCAGTATGCTTTCCCCTGGACTGTGTTGAATCTATCTAGTTATTAGGCCACTCTGTGTAATCTGAAACCTGGAAAGTTAAATTTCCAGTATGGTGACACAGCTACCTTTTTCCTTTGCAGACTTTTATTAAAATTGACATGGGGAGATAAATTTGTTCACCTGATTTAAGCCTCTATTTCTCCAAACATAGATATCTCACTTACAATTGGAACAGTAAAAATATTTCCAAGAAAGGCTGATGGGGTTTTTTATGAAAGGGGCTTAAAAGCCCTCATCTACTTCAGCAAGTGCTCCAGTTATTTTCTTTGCTGTTATAAAAACTGAATTAGCTTTGAAAGTTAAGGGGGGAACTACACATTTAGCTAGAAGAGTGTTAATGCATTGGAATGGATGAAGCAATCCCAGATACCAGAGAAATAATCAGATCTGGAGGTAAGCTCTAGAAATGTTTTTACATATCCTTTCTTATTTTTATCTGAGAAAAAAAAGAGACAGAGAACAGATCAGTGTGGAAGGTTTACTATAATAGTTTTCTAAGGAAATGGAAAATAATTTTATTCAATTGAATAACAAAAATGAAATATACATAATCTTGTTTTCTAGGAGTAAGGAGATATATTCAAATAGTTTTTAAACTGGTAGCATAAGAGCATATTAAAATGGAATTCCTGAAAGCTACCTAAATACGTTTAAGATCTTATGCAAATAGCATCTAAAATGTGTCATAAATTGGCCATAATACATAATGCTGTCACACGCTTAATTTCTGTCCCTGGTTGCTTACGTGTTAGATGAGCTTGTCTCTGTATACAATCTTCTGTTCAATCATCTCTTACTATGAAATACATTTAGGCAAGGTCCCTGGGCACTTTATAATTTAATATGTGCCTCTTCCTCTTTTTTTTGCTGAAGATAGAGAAATGCTATGAAGATTTCAGTGAAGAGCCCATTAGTCCAAACTGACCATTTCCATTTTACTTCAGATACCCCACTTTTTCCGTACCACCTACTCCCAAAAGATGATGTTTGATCCTAGGGTAATATCGAGGCAAAAGAGGGAGAAGTTTTCCAGCCTTCCTTTTTATCCCTATAGAAGATAAAATATAGAATCTCAGAAATTTCCTTTGGCTCACCATAGAGTGAGATCTCAAGGTTAGGAACTGTCTCTTGCATATGAAGCAGTGTGTATTGGTGTGCTGATAAATGATGTCACTTGGAGGATGTTACACTTCCCAAGTTTTCCTTCTTTCTCTAATACTAGGGAGAATGTTCAGTGCTGGCAGGTACCCCAAGTACAAGACTTGGAGTCACAAAGTCTAGAGCGTGACTGGCCTCTCAGGCATTTACCAGCAGCGTGACCCTTAAGTCACTAAATTCTGTCTGCCTCAGTTTCCTTGTCTATCAAATGAGGACAGTAAAATAATATCTATTTCACACAGTTGTTGTGAACCTCACATATATAAAACCCTCTGCGAACTTTAGAACACAATATAAATACTAGCTATTATCATGATTGGTTCCTTATTTTTAATACAAACAAATGGTAACCTGTATTTACCACACACATAAGAAACTGTGAGGAATCTCTTGGAAACTAGGCAGCGTACTATGCCTAATGAGAAACCTGGCCTTACACTCTTTCTAACCTGATTCTCCTTGGAACTTGTGTAGCTAGCCCTCCAGCGTGCATTTTCTTTGGGCAGTATCTCTGTTTACTTGCAAAGACTTAGGTGGAGAATACATTGGAATGGCAAAGTGCAAAAATGCTTAGCAAAACCAGAAAGCAGTATAAATACAAACTGCAGATCTTTATGAAATTGTTCGGTAGATCTGTCTAGGTTCTGTAGGTTTATGGAATCAGGAAACAAGAATTATTGAATACTGTCATTCATTTCTCTTTGGCTTTGCTTTCACCTAGGTGCTGGTCAGCCAACAACATTGTGACATGGTTGTCACTCCTACACACCACCTCCCACAGCTCCCTTTGGGGATGTCCTGGACAATCGCTTACAAATGCCCATATTTGTGGGGCTTCATGGCACTCATTTAATTTTTAAAAAGCTATACTAAGAGGCTGTGTCTGTTCCTTTATAGCGCAATGTATGTTTGTGTTTTCCTTTCTTTTTTTTCCTTTTTGCATTTGCACAGTATGTCTTGAGAATATTGAGTTGTTTTGATCCCGAATTCTTCAGAAAGTTGTATGGGAGGTTTTTTGGGGGGTTTTTTTGTTTGATTGTTTTTTGGTAAGGCAAGATACGTTGATGATTTATAATGTGATATTATCCTTGTCGGGAATTAAGATTTTAAAAATGCAATAAAACTTTTGTTTTGAAATTTCTAGAAGCTAAACATTTTAAGTTTACAAAACTGAACGATAGAAAGTGCAGGACATGCCAACGTAAGATGAGCACTCTGCTGAGGGAGCATCTGATGAATACTTTTCTGAACTAAAAATCACAGAAAGGGATTTTCTGTTACTGAGCTATAACCTTTTTTTTGTACAAAGATACTAGTTTAATAATACATACTGTCATTCTGAACCTTTTGTGTTCTGTTCCTTTCGAGGGCAGGCCCATCAATTGTTGCGCCATTAACATTCATGTACTTTCAAAGTTACATCATTAATGTAGATTATTCTGTCAAATAAAGAGAACTCTTGTAAAGCCTGCTGGGCCTATACTGACTGAAGGGAGGCAGTTCCCAAAAGGATGAGAAAGTGAGAGGAGATTATTTCAGTCGGTCTTTTTTCTGGATTACTGCAGTACTGTACTGCTCAAATAGGAGAGATGGAGAAGGACGCTGCCTCTCTTCCAACAAACAGGACATCAATAACAAGGATTGCATGATCTTGTTGGTCAATATCATTTACAACATTCCCAGGAAGAAAAGCAGGAGTTGTCACGTGTCAGTCTAGGAGAAAGCATCGTATGCCTTGGGTACCTGGTGCCATATATGTACAGAGATAAGCTGTGAGAATCTCTGCTGCTCACTTAAAAAGGATGCGATAGTGGGTGATATTTCACTGACTTCCGTGTGACCATTAAGATCCCACAGTTCACACTGTACCTTGTCCATTGTAATGACTGTTTGCATGTTCCCCTTCACTCTCCTCTTCATTGTCAAGAGTTCCAGCTATTAATCATGGAGAACTTTAACCAGGAATTGATTTGCTGTTCTCCTAACTCCATGTGTCACATAATGAATTCCAGCTGGCTGAAGAAAGGAGAAAGTGGTTTAAAATCCTCATTTTAACTTTCCTGGGATTTTTTTCTCTTTAAAATTTGGGGTGGGAAGGGAGGGCAGGGGAGGAGCAGGTGGTATTGGGACACCTATTTATTCTGCCTTAAAATCATGTTAAATTAATAAAGATTTGTTGCGAATCTAGAGGATGAACCCATTCATGGTATGTTGTTGTATTAGTAAACGGGATATAAAGTGGATGTTTATTAGATAAGCAATAATTTTTCTATGTGTTATTTGATATAGCTAGCAACTATTTATTTACGTGCTATGCTAGATGGTCCTTTGCATGCCAGTGCTTGTGCAGAATTCTCCTCGGTCACTGAAGGTATTTTTACTACCTTGTCATTTGGAAATGTTGTTGGATTGAACCTTACACATCATTTCATTAAAATTGTGCCTTAGAAAATGCAAAGCTATTGCACATAGTCAGTGATGACTTACGGATACAGTGAATTCAAGAGGAACGAAGTCATTCCCAAGACCTTCGGTTCCCGAGACTCCTCCTGGTAGTGGTTGCTGTTTTACAAAAATGAAAAAAAAAATAGTTTTGGAAATGTACAGATATTCGGTTCAATATTTTGATTAGCCATCTGCATGTTCTGTTGTTAGATATTTTGATAATGCTGATGTTTACATTTTGCATGGTGTTCACAGAGTACTCTCCCACGGTAATGCACAAAACATGCACAATTTCAACATTCATCACCGATTTTTATAGAGCCCTTTTTACCTATGAAACTCCATCCGTTACATAAGGAATATGTGAATATTGCACATTCTTTTCTGGTTCCCACAGCCTCATTTATACATTTTTCTTAGTCAGTCTCATCATACATTTATTGAAGCTAGAATCCAGTCAAGAAAAATAAAGACCCATTTTCCAACCACAAGAGGCGTTTTTTTCATAATGAACTCTAGTCACCAGCACAGAATAATCTCCAGCATTCTAAATTCTAATTGCCAACTGTTCCTGTTAGTATTTGATTTATATTTCATTTGGAATCTGTTACATGGCATTTTAGAAAGCCTAGGCCTTTTTTTTTCTCCTATTCAACATAATAAGTATGAAGATTTCTTGTTAAATAATCTCGGAGATCCCATGGGGAGAAAAAAAAAGCAATGCTTTACTACACTGGGTTGTAATATATGTGTGTGTTTAGTTTTAGAATGAAACAAAGAAAAGAAAAGTAAATGATTTATTATTCTTGTGGAAAGATGAGTTCTAATTTTTTTTAGATCCTCTAAAAGCTGTTTCCTTCTCATTCTTCAGAAAACATGGATAACTTCGGATAACTATGTATGTGTATTTCACTGTCAAACTTTCATGGTGTTTCCTCACTCTTTCTATGTAGTGTTATTAATACAAACCATACTGTAGTTATCTATTTGAAGCGTCAAAGTTAATGAAGTAAAAGGACCTACATCATATGCAAGACCAGCTAGAAGAAGAATTGCTGTTCTAGGTTGGAGAATGTGCTTTATCAGTTACACTAACCTTCATTTACAATATTTATTCTAAAAATGCCTCTGAGGAGTAGCAAAAAGTTGTCTAAAATGCAACAGCTTTTATAGTCAATGTACATTTATAAATAAAATACTCAAATGAATTTTGGTGTCCTACTGGTTTATGGGACTATGTTTAGTTTCTTCTTGGAATGAAGACTCATTTCTTACCTGCCTCAGATCTCTTCCCACCCCAATCCATGTTCCTATCAGCTCCCAAAATGATTTTTCTAAAGTACAGGCCTGACCATGTTCCCACCCCACCCCTAACTCAGTAAACTCCAGGGACTCCCTATTATTTCCAAGATCATATCTAAAATCCTTTGTTTTGGCATGTAAAGCTCTTCACAATTGGCCCAAATCATCTCTTTCCTTCCACATACTCTATTATCCGTCCATCCTGGCTTTCTAGCTACTAGCTGTCTTCCATATTGCCCCACTGTGGCCCATGCCTAAAATGCCCTCCCTCCCAGCCTCCAATTCTTAGAATCTCTAGTTTCCTCCAAGAACCAGCTCAAGCAGCAGCTCCTCCAGGAGGCCTTTCATAGTACCCTCATCTGCCAGTGCCTCAGAGCCCTCCCCTCTAAGGGGATCTATCTCATCTATTCTTTATTCAGCTTGTCCCAATATGTATGTGTTATCTCTCCCATTCAAATGTAAACTCCTTGAGGGCTGTGGGACTCTTGCTTTTTCTTTGTATCTCCAGCACTTATTCCAAGGCCTGGCTCTTAAACATTTTATAAATGCTTATTGTTGACTGGGTTGTTGCAGAACCCCTCTGACTTGGTGCAATTGGATGGAAGGTATCAATGAAGGACAATCATTTCGGATAACTTCTACTCTGACCTTTTGGTGTGAGATCCTTCCGTGGGGGGATAAAGCCCCTCTAGGAGCTTCTCATTGCCCCAGATGACCATATATACAACTAAATCTCTGTGGAGTCACAATCCAGGTGGAAATGAAATGGGAATTGATCTTTATCTGGGTGATTGTCCCCTTCAACACTGATCATTGAAACCTGATGTCCTTCCAGCTTCCTTAGAGTTCTCCTGACTCCTCTTTCCTCCCCCAGCCTGTCACCCTCACACACCTTACACAAGAATTCATAGAACTTGAGTAACTCAGCTTAGTTAAACCTGATGGTCAGAAGCTGCACCCACCCCACTCCAAGTCCCTATGTATTTCTTTTAGTTGCTCTAAAGGTATTATTTTGTCCATTTGTGAATTTTTGAAGCCATTAAGGTGATTTATAGTACTATACACCAAGAATTAAAAGTATGTCCATTCAACTGGGAGTTCCTCTTAGCAACAAAGAAAACTATAGCCCTCTGAGTGCTATTTCCACAAACAATATTCCTATTAAAGCAAAGCTTAGCATCTAACAGGTTGTATTAGACCTGGCCTAATTATAGACAATATGGTGTGTGTCCTGTATCCTTCCATACTAAGCTCTGTATCTAAAATGATTTGTTTCCAAGACCTGAAGTGTGCCAAATTTAAACACATAATAAGCCATTGTCATTATCCGCAATACTTAAGTTAGTGGAATGTTTGGAGAAGAAAACAACCAGGTTGGAAATGACTCTCAAGATAATGCCATACAAGGATGGGTTGATGGAACTGAGAATGGATAGCCTTGAGGAGAGGACACAGAGGGGTCAGAGGGGAGCATAGCTATCAGCAAATATTAGAAAAGCTTTTATGTGAAAATTGCTACTAAAATTGCTTTGCTTGGCCTTAAGGTGGAAGTTGGAGCAACAGGTGGATGTCAGAGAGGCTTATCAGAGACAATTTGAGTCTTTGTGCTTAGCACATTGCCATGGCACATAGCCACTTAATCAGTGCTGGTTGACTTAGGGCTGCCCAAAAAATAGAATGGGTTCTAACCTCAGAAAGTTACAAGTGACCTCACGGACTACCTCTTCCAACGTGGACCTGAATCATCATCTTGACAACATCACTGACAAAGGGGTGATGCAGTCTCTGTTGGTAGACATTTGTCTTTAAGTAAAGTATTCTTCCAAATCACTAGAGTAAGGGAGGGCTGACTGAGCTCCTTTGCCGGGAGTGTGGGAGAAAGGATTCCTGATCCAGTACGGTTCAGATCCAATGACCTCTGAGATCCCTTCTCGGATTGAGATACTGGGATTCTGTTGTTGATTTTCTTTGTGCGGCTTCCAGCTGCTACCCAATTATCTTCCTACCGTCAGTCACGCTGGGAAATACATCAAGAACTGGCTAGGCAGCCCATTTCCCTTTAGCAGTACATCAGGTTAAGTATGGAAAAAGTGACTTCGGGAGTGACTAATCACTTGGTCATCGTGGCAGTGGTTGGTGCTTGTAACATTTCATGTGTTGCATTTATACAGCAGAAAAAATGATTTATTAAATACCTGCCTGTGTGCACAGCTGAGTTTAAAACTGCCTGCTGAGGATTAAAATCTGTATTTTTTTGTGGATAGATGTATAAAAAGGCCCATGGACCTTCATAAAACACGGACATCTAATGGTCTTTTTGGCAATCAAAGCATGTTTCTCACAAAAGGTCAAAGCTTGTATAATGGATAAAGTACTAGAATTGGAATCTGGAAGACTTGGGTTTGAATCTAGCCTAATAACTGTGTGACCCTAGTTACTTAACCTCTCTGAGCATGTTCCTACATCAATAAAATTGGGATAATAACACCTACTTCAGAGAGTTTGTTTTTGCAAGGATCAAACAATATATGTAAAGTGATTTGCCAACCATAAAAGCTAAACAGTGAGCTAGGGAAGGGCAAGATATGCAATTCCTTCAATAATTCAAGGAGGAATGATTTTTATCTCCATGGATATTTCTTTGTTTTCGTGTACCACTGGCATTTCATAGACTAAAGCTGGAAGGGACCTCACAGGTGATCTGGTCCAATTCTATCATTTTACAGAGGAGGAAGAATAGTTGAAGTAACTTGCCCAAGGTCATATATAGGTAGTAAAACATGGACTCAAATCCAGGTTCTCTGCCTGATGGTTCAATGCTCTTTCCACTACCCTATATCCATGCAGATTACACATCCTCAATGTCATCTTAGAGGAAGTGAAAGGAAAGGAAGGGGAGGGGAGAGAGGAGGGAAGGGAAAGGAGAAGTCAAAGGGAAAGGGGAAGGAAAGACAGGAAGGAAGGGAAAGGAAGAAAGAAAGGAAAGAAAGAAAGAAGAATACTACTCCTGGGAGTCAGGATAAACCTTTCTCTGACACCAACTGTGTGACCTTGAGCAAATCATTTTACCTCTTCACTTTCCTAATCTGTAAAATGTATCTGATAATTCTTGTTCTCAACTCAAAGGATCAAATGAGGCAATGAGTTTAATGAACTTTTCAAACCTTGAAGTATATTGGGGAGTGGTAGCAACAGTAGGAATAGTAAGTGGTCATTTATGAATTACAGTGGCCAAAAAAAATCAGCTGTCCAACTGGTCAAAAGGAGTCTTTTATCAGATCCTTACTTAAAATCTTGCCAGCTTGGGAGGATTATTCAGAATTTGTGTTCTGTTGTTGTAGTTGCAGGAATCAAAGGTCACCTTCACAGATGAAAGATGAGACATCCATCAGAAAAGGACATTAGTGAAGACAGAATCTGAGGAAGAAAGAGAGGAGGCAGCTTGATTTGGAGCACGGGTCAGAGGGTCCTACGTTCCAATCCCAGCTCCTTTTTTTACTGCATCTAATTAGAAACTCTCCTTTCACTCTACTGGCAGACCAGGAACCATCTTCTGCATGAAGGCTTCCCATATCCTTTCCTCCCTCCTCCAAAAAACTACTAGTACCTTCCCTCTCAAGCCATTCTGTTCTTCTTTTTATTTATTTGCTTAAGGCTTAATCTGGATGCACTATGTATATTTATAGTTAATCCATACAAGGTGGCTAGATGACTCGCTAGATAGAGTGCTGGAAGTCAAGAAGTCCTGAGTTCAAATCCAGCCTCAGATACTTTCTGTGTGACCCTGGGCAAGAAACTTAACTGCCCTTAGTTTCTGCAGCTGTAAAATGGGAATAATAATAGCACTTGCTTCCCAGAGCTGTTATGAGCATAAAATAAGAAAATCACAACATAAGTGCTAGCTATTATTATGTATCACATATATATGTGTATGACCTATATCATATATGTGTGTGTATATATGTATACAATCTATATATAATATATACTTATCAGTATAGAACAGATACAGAATGTGAACTCCTTGAGGCAAAGTACTATTACAATTTTGCACATCCAGTTCCTAGCAAAGAGGAGATGCTCATTGATTAACTGATTGATTAGGACCTGGTATGAAACTGTTCCTCTCTCAAAACCTCAGTTTCTTCATCTGTGAACTGAGCAGGTTGGCCTCAATGACTTTTAAGTTCCCTTTAACTCTAAATTCCTGATTCCATGTCTTACAGCAAACTTTTAGTTTATGTTTTGGGTAGATAATAATTTTAATTATATTAATTGAGATTAGCTCCAAATGTTTGATATTTTCAGTAAGAGTGGTTTGCATTACCATAAGGAGGGAAAGGAGGAAAGAATTCATGTACTAAGGATGAAAGTTACCATAGGATTATAATACCTACTGAAAGCTTAGCAGGTATAAAGTAGCTTCTATAGACAATGCAATAAATTATGGTATGGATATTCAGATATTCAGAAAAACTCTAAGTCATCACTTCTGAGTGTTTCCTGAATAATTCAATTCAATTCAGCAATTATTAAGTTCCAGTCCAATACAGTGGCTTTGGGATTTAAAGAAGAGTGAACAGACTTCGTTCAGTCATTGAATCCCAAAAGCCAGAGACTTTGGTTTGGCTCATCAAAAAGAAGGCCATGTGGCTTAACTGGGGGCATCGAAGGCTGAGGGAATGGGGGAACATCTTTCCCAACTAGATCATCAGTGACCACCTGTAAAAAGAGTGGAGAAGGAGATGGAAAGGGTTCAGCCATGTTGGCAGAACTTGGGTCAGGCATGATGGTTTCCAGATAAAGACAGGAGGAAGGATTTCACAATGATTCTCCTTGGACCCAATCCTTGGTTCCATCACTCCCACCTCTAATGTTAGTCATTGCCTTATATATAACTGGACTTCTTTAGGTTGGATAGTCAAACAGATTGGAAGCTTATATTAGGATTATACTAGGATTTGAAGCATTTATTTACATTCATATCCATTTACCTACACACAGAGTCAATAAATCTCAGAGAAATTGGGGGAAACATCTGAATTTAGTTTCTTTGCTTCCAACTTGTTTAAACCCAAGTATTACCAGGTTAAATGTTTTTTACATACTTGCAGAACTACTCTGCAAGGAAAAAAGAAAAAAATCTAGCTACAAATGCCTCTGTTCTCACTAATAAGACCATGGAGTATTCTATTGCTCAATCAGACCTTGAAGAAAATAGCTGTGGGGCCTTTGTCCACATTTTGGATCCTTTTTATCATAAAATTCTCCCTGTTAAATGTCTTTCTAAAATATGAGCTAAATAATATATCCAGAGGCATAATTGCAATTTTGGCACCCAGGTCAATAACATAAAAGCACCTCAAATCAAGCTTATAAATTCTGATATGAAATTAATATGACATAATTAAGACATTCAGTTGAGTGGGATGGGAATTAGTTATGTAACTGTGTTGCGCCCTCTAAATGTTAGTACGCTGTGGCTAAACTTCAGTCACCCTATCTTAATTATGGTTCCAAATACTTCAATATAAAAATCAGGTATAAAAACCATCTGTGGAAAATATGATACTTTGATATAGGCAGCTGATACCTCTGGAATGTTGCCAGTCACTTGGTGTAACATGTTAGATTAAATTGGACGTGGGGTCGAAAGACCTGGCCTTGAGTCCCGGCACTATTGCTCATTAGCTGTATGACTTTGGCCAAGTCATTTAATTTCTCTAGGCCTCAGCTCTCTCATCTGTAAAGATAATGAGACCTGCATTACCTATCTCACAAGGTTGTTGTAAGGATGTATGCAAATATGTGTAAAGCTTTTTCTGATCATGCAAATGTATATAACTGTGAGCCATCCAAATACCATATGCTTGGTGTCTGGTTATTTTATGGTCATTACATAGGAGGTCAAATGTCAGACATTCAATATATTTCTGAAGTGAGCATCTACACTTCTACCTGAACCAAGCAATTTCCGGAATAACAAGTGTGTACTAGGACCAATTGACTTCTGGTTAGGGCCAGGGTAGCAGGTAGATAGGAAAGAGATGGGTTACCTTTCAGTTATTTTGATTTTCCCAATAGAACTTGCCAAGAGCAAATGTATGTTCCCTTTATCCATCCTGTCCTAGATTATGATTGAAAATAAGAAACAAACTTTTCCTTATGCCTGCCCTCAATAACGTCAAATAAACACAAGCTCTAAAGATCCTATCACTTAGGTGCTGATATGTTGCAAGAAAGAGTAAATTCTAGAATCAATGTTCTTCTCCCCACCCCCAAATTCTTGCCACAAACTGTGGAAAGATGAGACCCCAAATATAAAGTCCAAAAGGATGCCATTTTGATCTGCAATACCAAACTATGGCCTTAGCTTCAATTCATCTTTCAATGGGATGCAACTTCAGCTGAACTTAGAATATCCAACATAATGATGGTAATAACAGTTATAATAATAATGGCTGACATTTATATAAGGCCTTAAGGTTGGTAAAGTGCTTTCTATATATTATCTCATTTGATCCTACTGAGAATCATACTATGATGATGGAGGGAAATGTTGATCGTTCAGTCCATATTCTGCAATATGGCAGAGCAAAAAACGTCTTAGACAAGAAACCAATAAACCTGGGTCTGAGGACCAGCCCTGCCACTTCCTTGGGGCAAGGTCCATATTCATGGAAAATAAAGGTAATAATACTTGTACTATCTGCTTCCTAGGATTATTGTGAACTGAGAAGTGTTATGTCAATGTGAACTATTATTATTAAGTGGTTTTCTGTGGTAGCCTGGACATCCAAACTAAAAGATGTAGCTACTTGCATTCATCCCCCTCTACACACACACACACACACACACACACACACACACACACACACACACACACACACCACCCTATTCCAAGCCCTCATCATCTCTTGCCTGCCCTAGACTATTGCAATAACCTCCCTCTTGATCTCCCTGCCTCAAGTGTCCCCACCGCTTCAATTCATCCTCCTTCATCCAGATGCCAAAGTGATTTTTTGCTAAAGCACAGGTCTGACTGTGTCACTCTCCCACTCAATAAATTCCAGGAGCTCCCTATTAATTTTAAAATGAAATGCAAATGCCTTTAAAGCCCTTCACAATCCTGTCCCTGAATTACCTTTTCAATTTTATAGTGCCTTAGCACTCTTTCACGCAGCCAAACTGACTTTCTTAATTTTCTCCCATATATAACACTATGTCTCTCATCTTTATCTCTTACATATTATAAGAAAAAGAGTAACGTTTAGATCTAGTGTGTCTTATCCCACCGCTCAGGTAACTATGAAAATGAAACCCCCCAGACCAGCATCCCAAGAGTTTCTCAGCCATCTGGAGCTTCAGTACCAAACCCACAGACAGATGCAGACCCATCTCTCTCCTATCCACCTTCCTAGGATACACTTCCTCCTCACCTCCTCCTCTTTGGTATCTCAACATTTTCACTGGCAGTTCCCCAGGCCTGGAATTCTCTTCCTGTTCACTTCCTTATCACCTTGGCTCCCCACCTCCTGCATTCCTTGGCTTCCTTCAGGTCCCAGATACGATCCCACCTTCTGCATGAAACCTTTCTTCATCTTCCTTGAAGATGCTAGAGCTTTGTCTTTATGGATTATCTCCAGTTTGTCTTGTTTACACATAGTTGCTCCCCCCCATTGGAGCTCCTTGAAGGCAAAAACTGATTTTTTTGTTTGTTGCCTTGGCACATAGTAGGTGTCTTAAAATTCTAGTTGATTGACTGACTCTACATCTTAGAATCTATAGTTTTCTTCAAAGATCAGGTCAAGTACCACTTTCTGCATGAGCTTTCCCTGATCCTCCCAGCTCCTAGTGCCTTCCTCTCCAAAGCTAACTTACATGCACTGTGTCTATATTTTATAAATACCTATATATGTAGGTCTTGTTCCCCCACCCCATACCTATAAGCTCCTTGAACATAAAAGACTATTTTACTTTTGTCTTTGTATCATCAGCACCTAGCATAGTGCTTGGTATGTAGTAGGTGCTTAATAAGTGCTTATTAATTAGTGAAGTTAGCCTTATGGATTCCCCAGGGATTAACCCAATGTTTAAATGACTAGAGCACTGGGCCTAGAGTCAGGAAGACTCATCTTCCTGAGTTCAAATCTAGCCTCAGAAACTTACTAGCTGTGTGACCTCAGTCAAGTCACTTAACTCTGTTTGCCTCAGTTTCTTTTTCTGAAGGAAATGGCAAACCACTCCAGTATCTTTGTTAAGAAAACCCCAATTGGAGTCATGAAAAGTAGGACACAACTGAAAACAATGAACAACTGAATGACTAAACAAGATTGTCTAGGATGAAGATTCCATCTTGCTTTTCAAGTCAGTGTCTCTCCTTTTCTCTCATTAGAATATAAGCTCTTTGAGGACAGGGACTGTTCCATTTTCTGCCTTTGTGTTCTCAGTGCCTGACACATAGTATATATGTGTATTTAGTATTTATAGTGTTTATAAAGCACTTTATAAATGCTTGCTGTGTAAAGTGGGATCAAAAAAATCATAAATTTAAATCGAGTCTAACCCCTACAATTTCAGTATCATGAATGGGACAAAACATTTAATACAAGTTCTTTTCTAGCTATTTAATTGATCTTGAAGAGAGGGGAAAGGGGAAACGAAGGAAGAGAAGGTTCTTTAAATAAAATATTTATTAAGGTTCATTAGCATCTCTTTTTTTCTCAGCTTGAATGATATCTATCTCCAGGTCCTAGTGGAAAGAAACAAACATGATCTTATGAGCACAAACATAAGAAAAACTCACATTCATATACACTTTGCAATGAATTAAGTGCTTTTTTGCATTGTGTGACTAACTCAGTATAGAGTTAAGAATCATAGCTGAAGATGTATGTGAATAAAACAGGAGATGAGGCTTGTTAACCCAATTCCCCAGCTCTGCATTCTGTAATACCAGCTAGCAAGGTGGTTCCTGCAAAGCCTTTCCAGAAGCAACAAGGAGTATGATTATATCCCTAACTACCTCTGCTAAAGAGGGGGAGGGAAGGTGGACGATGGACTTTGTATCCCCCAGATAGCTATTTAATCACAGCTCTGCTCTCCAATCCCATTAAAACGAACTTAGGTGGCTAGGATGGCTTGAGATGCAGGGCTGTCTCAGCTTTGCTGGCTTGTGTTTACTCTTAATGTTAGTTCTCCCAAGTTTGTGCAGTTTTGCATTAGCAACATCTCTGTCTCAGAGTTCTGGTTTTCTCTGCTGTATCATTTATCTTTTTTTCTTCATTTTGTATTTTAGGTAAATGTAGGAATAGTTCCCAAGCTCCCGTTTCTTTTCTTTTAACATAAGGAAAAAGTTTAACATGCTTTCTTAAGTCAACACAGTTACAGCCCCATAAAAATTCTGGAAAGCTAGCTGCATTCATGGAAGGAGGGCCCCCTCCTGTTTATGAGGTCCCTACATAAATAATAAAGGCCAGATACTCCTCAACTGAACAGAGTGATGGGAAAGAAACGTGGCCCAGGACAGTTTTGTTCAAGAACAGCCACCTGGGAATCAAGTCCAACTCCATATTTTTCTACCATAAATAGCAATTAAAATAATGCCTCACAGGTCTTACATACCCCTTCCTAGCATCCTTCTTCAGGCTTAAGAAATAATGAAGTCTAAAGACTTTAGGTGAGTAAATACGGTAGGCATGGAATTATCCAACTGTTTTTGATATCAGAGTTAGGGTGGCATGGGGAGAGGCTGGGGAGGGCATCTACTCTTAATGGTATCCATGGGCACACAGATAGTATAGAGCCAAAGTAGAAACTGAACCCAGCTCTTCCCTTCCTGACTCTCAGGGTAAGCTGAAGGAGCAATTGTGGCAGAATGTGGCAGAAAGGATTCCAGTTGAATGTCTTCTATATTTCAGCCACCACACTAGGTGCTGGGCATACAAGGACAGAATTTGCCTTTTATTGGATTTGGGTCAGATCTGATGATCTGAAAGGTCCCTTCCAATTCTGAAATTCAGATTATTTAAATGTCTTGGGAAAAAAGCACCTTGATGTGATGACCTTTTCTTGAAGAAGTAAAATTGGTGTGGGAGGTACGGAGCAGGGTGCTGAAACACTTTCAGAAGATATTCCCAGGTGACATCTCCATAAAGGAGCTTCTTTGGGCTATGGCTGCCTAGGCTAGGTTGGAAGCAAGGCCACTGTTCTAGCAGAGGGGGAGTTGGGGGTTGGAGAATTGGGAGCATCCCATTCCTGAAATCCTTGGATTTACCTGTAAGGTGATGACTGGGTTGGACCCCTTCTTTATTTTAATTTTTTTTTTTTTACAGTTCTGACACCAAATAAGATGAGCATTTACATATACAACACAGAAGAGAACAGGATTGTACATTAATCTATTAATCTCTATTATGAAAAGTTTTCTTTTCTATTTCAAGTATAAAATAAGTTCAACACATAACCTGCAAAGCTTCCTGATTGGGATTCCTTCTGACTTTCCTTCTGTTCTCTTCTCTTTTTTATTTGGGGGAGGGGAGAGAGAAAACTCATATTCTTCTCTCCTTTATACATCTCCCTACTCCCATTATAAAAAATAAAAACCTTGTAGTCAATATACATAGTCTAGCAAAACAAATTGTGGACTCCTCCGCAAAGGTTGCTGCTGATGGAAGCAGGGTCAGTGATCTGGGGAGAACTGCTATTACCAGGACTTGTGGGGTATATTCACCATGGTCTGAGGGAAGGTGGTGGGGTGATTCACCCCACCTGGCACATGTCACCTGCTCTCACTCCCTCAGAGTGCCTTATCCTGAGGAGTTTTGGGGAAGTCATAATGTCACCAACTTCCCTTCTACCAACCTGAGTGAAAAACTTCCACTACACAACCTATGGCTCTAAGAACAAGAAAAAAATGAGCCTCCATCATTGTGCAAGTCACATATGAGTTAAAATTCAAGAGACTCACACTGTTTGTTTGTTTGTTTTTCCAGAAACAAAGCCAATCTCCAGATTTCCTACTGTGATGTGTGCTGGAGTCAAAGGACTAAAGGAGGGGGATATTAATGGGTTAAAGAAATTATCTCATCTCGGTGAATACCCCTGCTAGATTTTTTAAAAGTCTGTCTAGCTCCAAAGGCAATTTACCTCCAAACCCCTATTTCTCATGACTACAAGGGTTGCAAGTGGAGTCATTGGACCCCAAGCTTAAAGACTGAAAGGCACTTTAGAAATCAAATTTCAGGTAAGGAGATTGGTTTTGAGCAAGACGAAATCTCTCTGCTAGATCATCTGTGTGTCAAAGTTTATCAACATTATATTATTGCAAGAAGGAAAAAAACAAATTAAGACAGTTAACAGCTGAAATCTTGGAATACAATTGTGGTTAATGCTGTAAATCTGGTTGTAGTCCCTGCAGGCTTACCTTTCCCACACATTAGGGCTGATTTGGGAGAGCAAGTATCACTGTTTGTCATGGAATGGAACTGGGGTAAGTGGATTATGGTGCCCTTGGGTGCCCTGCCCATTGAAGAGAGTTCTGCTATCGCCATGAGTCACTGAGAGAGGGGAGATGTGGGGTCCAAAGAGTTTGTGAACCAGACATGACATCCTTCCAAAGAGGAAGACCTTAAAATCTCCTCCCACGTACCCAGCTGAAGCTGCCTCCCACCCCAACCCACCCAACACCATGCATTAAATTAATGGCAGTTTTAAGATTACACATGTTCTAGCTTTTAATATCAGGGGTCATTCTGACTCTCCCCCTGGTTATTCTTTCAAATTGGCTTTTGGGAGGAAAGACCCATTAAGGCTTTAGTGATGTTCCAAGAACTCTTCTTCCAGAAGGGGAAAAAAAAACTGGCTCCTTTTTTGCTTGGCTGGTGACCCAAATTTTAATTGAATTTTGATGAGATGATGGATGCTGTACCTTATTCCAAGTCTATATGCTAAATTAACAAGGCTGTCTGCTTATTTTCCTCTTTTGAAGCCTCCCTGAGATGAGTTTCTGCTAATTCTCTTACACAAGACATGAGGCAAGTGAGGTAAGTGTCTCAAATTTTTGCTGGATGCTTGGAAATCAACATTGTTCTTCAGGCTGGGGCCAGTCTGCCCAAGAAGCATCTGGTTTCATAAAGAATCCCAAGCTGAATGATTTTCAGTCAGCCAAGGAGGATAAATCTCAGTGCTCTGCAGGCATTCATTAAAGTTATTTTGAGCTTACTAACCATATTTTAAAAGACATGTTTGTGCTTGTCACTACAGGAAGGACACTTCTCTAATATCTGTTGTATGGAGTTTATAATTATCTACAATATAACAGTGATGAATGGAGTCAGAGCAAAATGAATGAATGATTTCAGCAAATTCTAGGACACAATGACTGGGCCCCACCTTCAGATCAACAGGGATTTATTTATTACATGTCCAGTGTGGGCAAGGTACTGTGCTAGGCACTAAGGATGCAAAAGCAAGAAAGCAAGGAAAGAAGGAAGAAGGAAAGAAAGGAAAGAAAAGGAAAGAAAGGGAAAAAGAAGGAAAGAAAGGAAGGAAAAGGAAAGAAAGGGAAAAAGAAGGAAGGAAAAAGGAGGAAGAAAGAAGAAAAAAAGAAATAAAAAGGAGTCCCAGCCTTCAAAGAGCTTGATATTTCTCTATGATTTGAGGATCATTGTACCCCTTTGTTCTAGGGGTACACTGGCTGCAACTGAGATAAATGACCCAATACCTAAAAGACAGTCTGTGAATTATAGGGTTCAGAGAGGAATCCATACTGTGGGCTATGTCTGTCAGTGAACTAAGGTTTATCACATATACTCCTAAATTCCTAGATTCAGAGCTCATAGCTGTCAATATCTATTGATAAGAAATCAAAATCCCATTGAAATAAGGACTAAGGCAACTCTTTATGACCACAAGTTGCATTAAAAGAGTGGCTTTCCTCACTGTGAGTTCCCTACACTCTTGAAATCAAAGATCTTGATTCTGCCCCTCTTTAAAAAAAAGCACATATTTTTAACAGTAGCAAATTCCCAAGGAAATGTGTGATAAAAAAAAAAAGAGGAGAAAAATGGGTTGCCTTTTATCCTCCCTGAAACAGACAAAAAAGGGACTTGTTTCCAACAAACTGTATCTAACCTTCATCCAATATAATCTAACACTAATGGCAGTGGACAGATTGCTGGACTAGGAATTATGAAGACCTGAATTCAAATTGGGTCTCAGAGACTTACTAGTTGTATGGCTCTGGACAAGTCACTTAACCTGTTTGCCTCAGTTTCCTCAACAATAAAATGACAATAAAAGCAGCACCTACCTTACAGAATATCAGCCATTAGCACCCTTTCTGGCATGTAATATGTGCTACATAAATGCTTGCTTTCTTCCCTTTGGGGGTTGCCCATGGCACCATCCACTCAGGTGTCATTGGGAAAATCCTCTCCTCTTTCAGTATATCCATACCTGCTTCCCAGGTTACCTCCTGATTGAATACTGTAGCAGGCACCTCTCAGAAGACAGTCTATGCACTCAGCAGCAATGAATGAATGAATCAGATCCCTGTGCCCCTTTTCAATTAAGGGTAGAGCAGAGTGACTCTCTGTACAAGATGAGCAAGCATGAATGGAATGGGATCTGCTTTGCAGATCTCATGACATTATCTTCTACCCTCTTCCCTCCACCTAGGGAGAAATGTCTTTCCAATGACCCAGGTTCACAAGCTCAGTGTCATCCTCGACCCCCTACTCTTTCTCATGCTGCACATCCAATCAGTTATCAAACCTTATAGCTCCTGTCTCCATATTTCTCACATCTGTCCCCCCCTCCCTACTTACACAGCCATCACCCTAGGCTGTTCTCTTTACCTCCCACCTGGTCTATTTCTGTGTCCCTGTCCTCCCACTTAGTCTCTGTCCCAAGAGTCTCTCTTCTCTCTTCTATCACACATAGCTACCTCCGGGATTTTCCTAAAGTACAGATTTGAACATGGCACCCCTCTACTCAATAAGCTCCAGTGGCCCCTGTTACTTCTGGGATCAAATATAAACTCCTTTGACATTTAAAGCCATTGATAGTCCTACTATGTAGATATTACTCTCACTCCTGCACTCTAAGGTCCAGCCCTGCATTTTATTTTCAAGCAAAAACAAAACCAGAGTATACAAACATGAATAGGGAATTAAGGTATGATAGCATCCTTTAAGAAGAATCATAAAAAGAAGAATTGATTCTCTTTGAAAACTTGGACCCAATGTAAATCAGATTGTAATAGAGTATTATTGTGCTTTAAGAAATGACAAGCAAGATGATTTCAGGAAAAACTAGAAAGACATGTGAACTGATACAAAGTGAAGTGAGTAGGAGAACATTGTACACAGTAACAGCAATATTTTATGAGGAAGAATTGTGAATGATAGCTATTCTCAGTAATACTATGATCCAAAACAACTCCAAAGGACACATGATGAAAAATGTTATCTCCTTCTAGAGGAAGAACTGAGGTTGTCTGAATACAAATCAAAGCCTAATATTTTTCCCTTTTTTTCTTTCTTCCTCTTCCCCTTCTTTCCTTCCTCCTTTTCCCTCCTTTCTTCTTCTCCTTCTTTCTTTCTGTTTTTTTCTTTTTTTGAATTTATTTATTTCAAGTTATCAACACTCATTTCCACATAATTTTGAGTTCCAAATTTTCTTACCATCTCTCCCTTCCTCCCACTCCCAAACATTGAGCATTCTAATTACCCCTCCCACCAATCTGCCCTCCCTTCTAACATCCCTCCCTTCCTTATCCCCGTCTTCTTTTTTGTCCTGTAGAGCAAGATAAATTTCTATACCCCAGTACCTGTATTTCTTATTTCCCAGTTGTATGCAAGAACAGTACTCAACAGCTCCTAAAACTTTGAGTTCCAACTCCTCTTCCTTCCTCCCTCCCTCCCCACCCACCCCCATTGGGAAGGCAAGCAATTCAATATAGGCTATATATGCATAGTTTTGCAAATGACTTCCATAATAGTCATGCTGTGTAAGACTAATTATGTTTCCCTCCATCCTATCCTGCCCCCCCATTTCTTCTATTCTCACTTTTGACCTTGTCCCTCCCCAAGAGTGTTGACTTCTCATTGCTTCCTCCTCCCATTGCTCTCCCTTCCAACATCACCCTCACCCTGCTTATTCCCTTCTCCCCCACTTTCCTGGATCATAAGATAGGTTTTCAAGCCAAAATGAGTGTGCATTTTATTCCTTCCTTGAGTCAAATGTAATGAGAGTAAGCTTCATGTTTTCCCTTTCACCTCCCTCTTTTTCCCTCCATTGAAAAGTCTTTTTCTTGCCTCTTTTATGAGAGATAGTTTGCCCCATTCCATTTCTCCCTTTCTCCTCCAAATATATTCCTCTCTCACCCCTTAATTTTATTTTTTTAGATATGATCCCTTCCTATTCAACTCACCCTGTTCTTTCTGTTCGTGTGTGTGTGTGTGTATTTGTGTGTGTGTATAATCCCACCAACTGCCCAGATACTGAAAAAAGTTTCAAGAATTACAAATATTGTCTTTCCATGTGGGAATGTAAACAGTTCAACTTTAGTAAGTCCCTTGTGATTTCTCTTTCCTGTTTACCTTTTCATGCTTCCCTTGATTCTGGTATTTGAAAGTCAAATTTTCTTTTCAGCTCTGGTCTTTTCATCAAGAATGCTTGAAAGTCCTCTATTTCATAAAAGACCATTTTTTCCCCTGAAGTATTATACTCAGTTTTGCTGGGTAGGTGATTCTTGGTTTTAATCCTAGTTCCTTTGACTTTTGTAATATCATATTCCATGCCCTTCAATCCCTTAATGTAGAAGCTGCTAGATCTTGTGTTATCTTGATTGTATTTGCACAATACTCAAATTGTTTCTTTCTAGCTGCTTGCAATATTTTCTCCTTGACATAATAACTTTGGAATTTGGCTAAAATGTTCCTAGGAGTTTTTCTTTTTGGATCTCTTTCAGGAGGTGATCAGTGGATTCTTTCAGTATTTATTTTGCCCTCTGATTCTAGAATTTCAGGGCAGTTTTCCTTGATAATTTCATGAAAGATGATGTTGAGGCTCTTTTTTTGATCATGGCTTTCATGTAGTCTCATAATTTTTAAATTGTCTCTCCTGGATCTATTTTCCAAGTCAGTTGTTTTTGAGATATTTCACATTATCTTCCATTTTTTTCATCCTTTTGGTTTTGTTTTGTGATTTCTTGGTTTCTCATAAAGTCATTAGCCTCCATCTGTTCCATTCTAATTTTTAAAGAACTATTTTCTTCAGTGAGTTTTTGAACCTCCTTTTCCATTTGGCTAATTCTGCTTTTTCAAGCATTCTTCTCCTCATCAGCTTTTTGAACCTCTTTTGTCAATGGAGTTAGCCTATTTTTAAAGGTGTTATTTTCTTCAGCATTTTTTGGATCTCCTTTAGCAAGTTGATGACTCGCTTTTCATGATTTTCTTGCATCTCTCTCATTTCTCTTCCCAATTTTTCCTCCACTTCTCTTACTTGATTTTCAAATTCCTTTTTGAGCTCTTCCATGGCCTGAGACCATTGAATGTTTATTTTGGATATAAGCCTTGACTTTTATGTTTTTCCCTGATGGTAAGCATTGTTCTTCCTCATCCAAAATGATGGGAGAAGATATCTGTGACCAAGAAAGTAACCTTCTATAGTCTTATTTTTCCCCTTTTTTGGTCATTTTCCCAGCCAGTTACTTGACTTTTTGGTCGTTTGTCAAGAATAGGGTATACTCTGGGAATCTGTAAGATCTCAGTTCCTCCAAGGTGACACAATCAAGTGTGTACACTGGTCTGGGAGCAACAAAAAACTTTTGTGCCCAGAATCTGTGAGTAATAGAGTTTCTTCTGCACAGCCACCTGGCCTCCAGTTCCACCAAGCCAGCACTGGAGACTGTGATTCAGATCAGCTGCTCAATTTCCCCAGGAGCTTTATGATGAGGCCTTCAACACTGTATTTGCGCTGTGGGCTGCTGCGTGCCTTGGGAGTTCCCCCCTGCTGCTCCCTCTGCTGTGACAGCCTGAGGCCAGAGCTATGGGGACACCCTGCTCCCTTTTCGGCCAGCTGAAAAAACCCTCTCACTGACCTTTGGGTTGAGGGATCTGCGCTGCCACTGGAGATTCTGTCCCTGAAGCCTGCTTGGTCCTGCTCCTCCCGGTGCCTCAAGGCCAAGGCTGGGCTAGGCTCTACTCCATGTCGGGTGCGACAGACCTTTCCTGTCAACCTTTCAGGTCACCCTGGACTAGAAATCTCCTTCACTCCATTGTTCTGTGGCTTCTGCTGTTCTAGAACTTGTTGAGAGTCTTTCTTTACAGGTATTTTATGGGCTGTCCTTTTTAAGTTTTCTTACACAAAATGACTAATATGGAAATGTTTTACACAATTGCATATGTAACCTATATCAGATTACTTACTATCTTAGGAAGGTGGGAAAAGAGGCAGGGAGAGATAGAATTTGGAACTCAAAACTTAAAAAAAAAAAAAGAATGTTAAAAATTGTGTTTACATATAATTGGGACAAAATAAAACATTATGTGAAACTTTAAAAAAATAAGTCAGAGACAATTTACTTTTTTGCATTGTGTATAGTTCCTGCAGAGAAACATGGATCCTTTTATAAAGCTGTTTTGTTTACTGACTGTTATAACCTATTATTTGGCTGTTATATTGTATACCTTTCAATAAGATTATATCTTTTAAAAAAACATTTATCTGTTTGAATTGATACATCAATCAAATTCACTGAATGATGAATTACTTACAAACACTCTATCACCCAGGACATACACATAGGCATTTTTCGAAAAATAAAAAGGCATATTTTGTCACAGTGCTCTCAGGAGCAGAAAGAATTTTTATTTCACTGATAAATGCAATTAAGATGTTTTAAATTTTTCTTGTGTCATATTTATCCTATCCTTTAAAAAATTATTTAAGTTACTTTTATTTTTAAATGTATTATTTAAAATATTTTGTGTGTATTTTATAATGTACATAATAAATTAATAGTAAAATATATACATATAATTTATAAGTAAATAAATATACATATATTGGACATACATGCTTTAAGATATTTGGGGGGGTGAGATATGCAATCAAAAAGGTTTGGAGAACATTGCTATGCGGTGTAAAATGCCAGGTCAATTCATGTGTTTCACAAGTGAAGCCTCCAAGCCTTCAATGGACAGCACTACCTCTAGGGGGAGCAATTTTCAAACCTTCCCTGGGCAAATAAAAGCCTTCTGTTGACTCTGATCTGTAGACCCTCAGTGTGCCTGGATAGCTGATGATGGGGGGGTGGGGGGAGTGGAACAGTGGAAAATGTTTTTTTTTTTCACTATGGGAAAGCTTCAATGTGAAAACTGCTGGATTAAAACTGAATGATTTCTACTGTGTTTCTGCTGATCACTGGATACCTAGGATTCCATACTAGGAAGCTCAGCTCTATCTTTGTTCATCATTTATTCACAGAAAATCATTGTTTTTCTTTGACAAATTGTAGGGAAAAATATGTTTTGGAGTTTGAGGTTTTCCCTGATGGAAGAGGAAACAGGAAATGTAGAAACTGTATATTCTTTGAATTAAATATCTGCTGAAAAATTGTTATTTCCACTATTTAAAAAAAGTTTATCATGGCTAATTTGTAGCCTAGATTTTATTTCAGTTCATTTTTTATCATTAGAATAGCATTTTCTAAGTGTACTTTTAGGAGATAAATTAAATTATTGTCTTCTTATTTATCCATTTAGCATCTTATATTAGTAATAATACTTGGAGAAATAATTATATTTCCTTTTAAATCTCACAGTTCAGTTTTATAGCCCCAAATAAAATCAATTTGTGGGCTACTGGGTGCTTTCTCACCTAAATATACCTGAACCTTACTTAAAATGTAGAGCCTTAGCTTCAGAAACGGGAAGGGAGAAACTCAAAAAAAAAAGAAAAAAGAAAAGAATCTCTTCCAGAGCTGTAGAAGAAGATGCTGAGCAGCTTAGACATAGGATGTGGAAAGGTGAAAAGGTGAATAGGAGTCAAAGATGCACTAAAAGATGACTTTATTCAACCTTCTGCTTTTTGTAAGTGTTCACCTAATAATTCTAAATGGAAAAAAATCTTAATTTTGTTCTCAAATCCCAATTTTGGGGGAGAACCCCTGCTTCTAGAGCTCAGTGATATCAAGAGTAGGAAAGGGGAGCTGGAAAAGGGAGAGAGGTGGGTAAAGCATCTGTATTACTAAGGCAGGGGAAGCAGGGCTTTGCCTCAGGAACACTGAAATTTAGAAAACACAAAGATTTTTAACAACAATTCTAAATAGTTGTACAAATTTAAAATTTAATCAGTTTTTTGATGTAACTCTTTCTCCTTCAGAAGCATAGAAACTAATTAGGAATTTGTTGTTATTGAGTCATTTCAGTTCTGTCTGATGCTTGGTGACCCCATTGAGAGTTTTCTTGGCAAAGATACCTGAGTGGTTTGCCATTTCCTTCTCCAGCTCATTTTACAGATGAGAAAACTGAGGCAAATAGGGTTACGTGGTTTGCCCATGGTCATAGAGCTAGGAATATCTAAGGCCAGATTTCAAATTCATGTCTTCCTCACTCCAAGCTTAGTGCTCCATCCACTGAATCCCTTAGCTGCCCCAAGGAATTAGCTTCCTGGTTAAACTAGGCTGGTAGCAGTTGTCATGCCCCTCCCCCTACTCCTCCTACCATCAATTTCTCCCTTGCAAACCAGGTGAGCTCCTTCCTGACCTGAACCCAGGTCTCTCCATTGTAGCAGTGACTTGCAGAGACCCAAGGTCCCAATCTTCCTATCACAGAGTCACTGTCGGTCTCCCTCTCTACCTACCCCCCTCAAATGATTAAAGTCAAAGGATAGGGCTATTTGCCCTGAGTGCTATTCTGCACTGATTGCCTTGGGAAACATTTCACTGAGTTTGTCAAAATTGCTGGTTGTAGCTATTGGTATGCCTGCACATATTTCTAATAGGGCAAGGCATCGAGTATCCTCCTATTTTCCCTGAAGCCTAGTGGGGCTCTCTGTACCATTGGAATTAGGGTACTCCCAAGACCAAAAACACTTCCACAGGCCCCACACAGCCTGGGTCAATGGATAGAGAAAGAAGGCTTGAAGCTGAGATGTACTGTTGGGATGTACAGAGCAGGATTCCTCCAGCCTCCCCTTCCTCCTCCCCAATCCCCAGAGAATAGCAACTCTCTTCCAAACCTTCTAAGAGAATTATTCACAAGAGCTGAGAATTGCACTTCATTGTAAATATCTTGAAGGTGAGAATGTCTATTGCAGCTCCCAGAGTTGATGTAAATATAAGCACCAAGCTTATATTCAAGAGTCAAGGAGCTCTTGGAGTGTTTTGAAATTCAATTGATGTGACACGTTAGATTTTTGGACATGGACCAGTAGAAGTCTGTTTTGCTTGACTGTGCATATTTTTACAAGGGTTTCTTTTTTTTCTCTTAAATTAGTGAGAGGAGAGAAAATAGCCCAGTATTCATTGAAAAAGGGAGAGGGAAGTAAAAGAAAGAAGGAAAGAGCTATTGAATTTTTGGATTTATAGGAAAACTAAAGGATATTTGAGAGCAGATCTAGGAATTTTATCCACTAGCTACATTACCTCAGGAGACTTTGACAAAAAATATTTGGATAACTCTAGAAAAGTGACTAGTAGGGAGTATTTTCCCAGCTCTAGAGGGATCATCCGTTGTGAAAGAATACTTGGATGACTCTAGAAAAGTGACTAGTAGGGAGTGTTTTCCCAGTTCTAGAGGGACCTTTTGTTGTGAAAGAACAAATATGAACTTCATTCCAGCTGCCAGGGAGTGTCCTCCCTTCAGACTTGTGCTCTTCAAAGAGATCATAAGATCATAGCCCTAGAATGGGATGGATTATGGAAACTATCAAGACAAACCTTCTCATTGGATAGATGAGAAAGTGAGACCAAGAGCCCCACCTAAGCTGGGACCTCTCTGTAATGTTAATTAGAGACTTAAAGATCTTCCCCACTCATTAATGGGCCTGCCCATTAAGGGAAACTTGATTAGGGAAGGCCCATACCTTTTGTTAATTTCTACAAGAATGCAAGTCATTCCCCAATTGATAAATGGTCAAAGGATATGAACAGGCAGTTTTCAGAGGAAGAAATTAAAGCTATCTATAGTCACATGAAGAAATGCTCTAAATCACTATTGATTAGAGAGATGCAAATCAAAACAACTCTGAGATATCACATCACACCTATCAGATTGGCTAACATGACAAAACAAGAAGATGATAAATGTTGGAGAAGATGTGGGAGAGTAGGAACACTAATTCATTGTTGGTGGATCTGTGAGCTGATCCAACCATTCTGGAGAACAATTTGGAACTATGCCCAAAGGGCTACAAAAATGTGCATACCCTTTGACCCAGTAATACTGCTTCTAGAACTATATCCCCAAGAGATCATAAAAATGGGAAAGGGTCCCACATGTACAAGAATATTTATAGCAGGTCTCTTTGTGGTGGCCAAAAACTGGAAATCAAGGGGATGCCCATCAATTGGGGAATGGCTGAATAAATTGTGGTATATGAATGTAATGGAATACTGTTGTGCTATAAGAAATGATGAACAGGAAGACTTCAGAGAGGCCTGGAAGTACCTATATGAACTGATACTGAGTGAAAGGAGCAGAACCAGGAGAACTTTGTACACAGCAACAACCACAGTGTGTGAGGAATTTTTCTGGTAGACTTAGCCCTTCACAGCAATGCAAGGACCTAAAAAATTCCCAATGGACTCAAGGCAAAATGCCTTCCACATCCAGAGAAAGAATTATGGAGTTCAATAGCAGAATGAAGCAGATCATTTTCTTTTGTATTATGTTTTGTTTTGTTTTGTTTTATGATTTCTCCCATTCATTTTAATTCTTCTACGCAACATGACTAAAATGAAAAGGTATTTAATAGGAATGTACGTGTAGAATCTATATAAAATTGAATGCCATCTCAGGGAGGGAGCGGGGGGCAGGGGAAGAGGGAAAGAGGGGGGGAAAAATCTAAGATACATGGAAGTGATTGCAGAACATTGAAAACAAATAAAATAATTTAATTTAAAAAATTTCTAATGCACTGATTGTCAAGGGTTGTGATGCCCTCTGGCTCTGAAAAGTATATAAATACTCTGAGATGAGGTTTTGCTTTGAGGCTTATTCACTGTAAGTGTTTGTTTGGCCAGATGAGACTCTGGGCAGCTGCTAAGGAGCCCTCTGACTTTGAAAACCTAGATGCTGGTGCTTCTCTGGTAACTATGCATATATGGTCAGACAATTGGATCTGTCTGTTGGTCTGTGATATATGTATTGCTTACAATCAGACAGTTGGAAGCCCTGTCTGTTGGTTGATCTTTGTTTCTCTATTTGTATTTTCTCTGAAGTTCAGAATGCTGACTTTTTCTCCTGAACTAAGTGAATGATATATGTGCTTGATTAAAGTGATTGTTGATGCCTCCAAAGTTGCTTTCCTTTAGAAAAGCAGATCTAAGAACCTGCACAGCAGGCTCTCCTGTGTATGCTGGGGTCCCTGCTTATACAATCTCACAAATATTTCAGGTAGGATTTGAACCTAGGTTTTCTGAAATTTAAGCCTAGCATGCTATCCATTGCATTAAGCCTTCTCTCTGTCGTCCTAGGGAGCTACAGGGATAGGAGGTGTGGAGAGGCATGCTGTCAGAGCACGCCATTTTCAGAAAGTCCCCTTTACTGACTGAGACCTATCATTTACAATCAACTCCCTCCTGCTTGCTGTCTCGCCTCACCTTATTAACCATAACTTGAGACTAATAAAAGGAAAAGGAGTGATGAATGAATAAGATTGGCTCTTCTTGGAGGCAATCAGGGTTAAGTGACTTGCCCAGGGTCACACAGTTAAGTGTCCAAGGTCAGATTTAAAGTCAGGTCTTCCTGATTCCAGGGCCAATGCTCTGTCTACTGTTCTACCTAATAAGATTCATTTGCTCTATCCGAGAAGAAATACCCAATCCAAGCAAATATTAGGGTTGAATTACTCCTTCAACCTGAGATGGAATTTTCATTTTTCAGCATATGAACAAGAAAAGTCTGTAGAGAAAGTCAAAAGAGAGAAATATTTCAGAGGATGAGTAAGGATCATTTTTGTCATATCAGATAATGTCATTTCCTTAGCAACGGGAAAGAATTAATTTTTTTAAGGAAGTTAAATGAGGAAAATAAAAATACATTTAAATTGCATCCTTGCTTTGCTTCTGGCAAAAATAAATCTACATTCAAAAAGTTGAACATTTAACTTGACATGGGTTCCAGTGCAGCGCTGGGCTCCCACTACATTCCTGGACCTCCTCCTTTTCTAATCACATTTCACAGATGATTTCATCCTCTAGATTTTCTGATATTACAGGACTTTCCATGCAGTATGTGGAATATATAGCTCTTCTACATTGCCTTCACTACATGACCAGTCCAACTCCCTTTTTGGTCATACATCTCCTTGATAATCTATTATATACTTCCTTTTGTCTACACTTCACTGTGAGTAATATGCTACAGTTTATGTCCAACATCCATTTCTTCACTGAGTGATTCTCGATCCTCATCTCTTGAAGACTGGTATTCCACAATTGCCCTAGGCACACTGGGTAGAACCTTTGATTAGGATTTATGGACAACATAGATAAGAGCTGCACAGAATGAAGAGTGAAACAAGGGTTGCAATCTACACTATTGGTGGGAATCAGATCCATTTTTGTAATGAAGTGTCTTTCATGACACTTTTTACATGTCAGTAACCATTGTTAATGCATTTTAACTATCCTACAACTGTCATGAATCATTGTCCCTTGGATCACCTATAGTTTTGACTCCTCAGAGATTGTGATATTCCATGATTTATAACTATCTGGTATCAAAAAACAGGAGTTGAGAAACATGGGATTTGTGTTTGGGAGTAGCATGGAATCTATCCAAAGCATTGTATAATTATCTTCGTGTGATGTAGTCTGCTCTCTTCCTCTTTTTCAAACCTAAACCCATTTCATTGTCTGACTGGAGTGCCTATCTAAGACAGGTGTCCTGATGGCTCCCCCAATCATGTGTCATTCCATAGATATTCTTCACCCATTGGATTTTTTCTTGACTATTTTTAGGCTAACATGAGTTGTCATTAATTTCATTGAAATGACTCTATAATATTCTGGGACTTGATGCATTCAGCAAAATATCCAGAAACAGGAATCATGGTATCTTTTTCTGGTTAATCAACCTTTTCCTACCCCCTCTAGGGTGAATATTTTCCAAGAATGTACTCTTTACCCTCTTTTCTTACTTCTCTACAATGTCTTTGTTGGCAATCTGATTCATTCCCATGGCTTCAAATATTCTGCCCATGTGGATGATCCCCAAATCTCTATCTACAGGCCTGGTATCTCTGATTTTATAGGATAGCCATCAGGTCTGACAATTAAAAGATCATTAGAGACTCTGAATAGTGCATTTTTGGTTAGATGATGATGTTGGAAGCCAGATTACAAGTTTCCAAGAAAGTGAGAGGATCTGAGTGGAGGCAGCTAGTGTATACTGCTTTCTCAAGAAGCTTAGCAAAGAAAGAGAAGAAAGATATGGAATGAGAGTCTACAATGATGGTAAGATGAAGTGAAGACTTTTTAAGGATGGGGAGATATGGGAATGTTTATAGGCATCAAGAAAGGATCCAGGAGATAAGAAGATATTGAAGATTAAAGAGAAAGTAGACATGATAGTCTTTTCTGAAAGAAAAAACATAAGGGGATAGACTGAAGGATGCATATAGAGAAGTTGGCCTCAGCAAAGAAGAAACACACTTGATTCAAGACAAGGAGAAAGAAGAGATGTGGATGTCAATCATCTGAGTAATGTGAGAAGAGAAGTATGGGGAGAAAAGGCAGGATTCAACCCCAATTCTTCCTCAGTTCAAGTTTCTAGCCACTACACCACGTTGCCCCTCAAGATAAATGAGAAAATTAGTAAGAGAACACCTAGTTGTACTTAATAATATTAGCAATTCCTATTTATAGCTCTTTTTGAGGTATGTGAAGCACTGTCCTGTGAGGCAGGTAATACAAAGGTAATGGGGGTTTGATGTAGAACTAGACCACATGGTATCCCCCTTGTAGAACAATGATAAAATGAAAATAAATGTGATATGTATATCAAATTTGCAAAATGACACGAACCTGGAGGCAGGGATAACAAGTACACTACAAAACAGATTTATGGCACAAAAAATATCAGTAGGAGAATGATGAGCCAACCTAATAAAATGAAATTTAATAGGGAGAAATGTAAGGACCAATAATTGGGTTCAAAATATCAACTATAAAAGTACAACATAGAAGAGACAGTTCACGTGGAAAAGATTTGGGTATTTTCGCAGGTTATAAGCTCAACTTGAGTCAACAAGGTGACATAACAGTAACAGGTACCATTTATACAGTGCTGAAAAATTTGCTAAGTACTTTACGTATGTTAACTTATTTGTTAGTATGGGAGTCAAAAACATCTAATTCTGCCTTTGTCAATAGTAATGGAAGTATGATACACATAATAAGGAAAGTATTATACTCTATACTGAAAACATTGTATTCAATGTCATATAATTGTATTCTGCCTTAGGTCATTGTATCCTATTGTGGTCCATTTGGGGTCCCATGGTTTAGGATGGGCGTTGATAAATTGGGCGATGTTTAGAAGAGAGTGATCAGAATGCTGAGAGAACTAGAAACTGTACCGTAAAAGAATCAGTTTAAGAAACTAGGGATGTTCTACCTGGAGGAAAGAAAACTTAGAGGGGATGGAGAAGCCCTTTTCTAGTATTAGAAGGCATTCATATGGAATAGGGAATTCAACTTGTTTATTTTGGGCTCCAGAAGAAAGAAGCACAAGCAACAAGCAGAAATCTCAGAGGGGTAGATTTTGGCCAAATATAATGGAAAATTCCCTAATAATTAGAGCTTTGCAAACATAGAATGGGCTGCCTCTGGACACAATGAGTCATAATCCCTGGAGGTCTTCAACTGAAGACTGACTGAACCTTTATGGGGAATTATGTACACAGAATTCATTCCAGAGATTGCACTTGATCAGCTCTGATGATCCTTCCAATTCTGAAATTGTTATTCTATTAAAATTATGGGGTTGGGGTTCTGGAATTCAATTTAGAACTATCCAAAAAGAGTGACAAAATTATGTGTAGCTTTTGACCCAACAATTCCAGTACTGGGCATATGTCTCAATAAGATCAACGACAATAACTAAATAAGTTATGGCAGAACTTATTTGCATTAACAAAGACCTGGAAACTAAGAGGGTACCTATTGGTTGAGTAATGGCAGAAAAAAAATTGTGGCATGTGAATATAGTAGAATATTAAGGTTTAGTAGGAAAAGCTTTTTATGAACTGCTTCAGAATGAAGTAAGCAGAACCAGAAACCAATACCAAAAATTACTGTAATAGTGTAAATGAAAAGACCACTTAAAAGAAACCCAAACTCTGAGTAATTATATTAACCAATTTTGGTCCCACAGAAGATATAATAGCACAAATCTTCCTCTTTTTAGTAGAGGGAGAGGAGACAATGAAAGTTGAATGTCATACATCATCAGATATGGTAACTATATGGATTGTTTTTTGCTTAGCTGTTTTGTTTCATTACAAAGGAGGGTTCAATTCGGACATGGGAGGCAACCTTAGAAAAGGTTCTCTTTTTAAATGACTAATTGAAAATACAAAAGATCAAAACTGCTTACCCTAAATTCTATGATGATCTCCTCCAAACTCTAGACATACATCTCAAAATGCCTGTAGGATATCTCAACCTGGGTATTTCATCAATATCCTTTATCAACCAGGATGAAGATTGGGTTCATTTATTTGGTTTTGGTTTGGAAATGCAAGAAAAGGAGTAAAAGAATCAGAATAGAGTGCCCAAAGGGAAAGAAAGAATTGGAGAAAACAAAAAAAGGCCAAAATGAGAGAGGAGAGAGGAAAAGCACAGACATTGTAACCTGGTGACACTGGTCTCCTTCTTGTTCCTAACATGCAACACTCCATCTCCTGATCCAGGCATTTTCACTGGCTGTCCCCCTTACTTAAAATGCTCCTCCTCATCCGAACCTCCTGGCTTCCTTGACTTTCTTGAAGTCTCAACTCAAGTCCCACCTTCTACAAGAAGCCTTTCCTAGTCCTCTTTAATGCTAATACCTTCCCTCTGAGACTACCTCCAATTTATCCCGTATGTATCTTATTTGTCCATAGTCGTTTGCAGGTTGTCTCCCCCATTAGACTGAGAGCATAATCCTTTTGGGCAGAACTTCTGTTTTTCTTTTCATCCTCAGCATTTAGCCTGACACATACTTCATAAATGCTTGTTGGCTTACTCACGTAGGTTTATAACTTGGTGGATGGTAGCTGATTGGTTGTTCACCAATTTTGAGGACATTTTTTTAAGGCAAGATTTAGAGTCTGAAGGGATTTTAGAGACCATCTGTTCCCAACCCTTCACTTCACTGAGGCCCAGAGATACTGGGTATAGAGTAAGAGTCTGACCTCAAACCCAGACTGTATGATTCCAGATTCAAGACTTTTTGCCTACCCTACACTGGTGAGAAAATTTATATGGAGATACAATTTCTTCTCATCTTGTTAACTGAAAAAAGGGGGGAAAAAAGGAAGTCAACAAGCACTTATTAAATGCTTATATGTTCCAGGCAGGAAAACAGTTATGATAGGATGTTTAAAATGATGAAGA
Organism: Notamacropus eugenii; assembly: GCF_028372415.1. Lineage (NCBI taxonomy): Eukaryota > Metazoa > Chordata > Mammalia > Diprotodontia > Macropodidae > Notamacropus > Notamacropus eugenii. Next base: position 95,786,157 of record NC_092877.1, read on the forward strand.
AAGTATGGCCAACTGTCAGAGCACAAACACAGGGGCAGGGTGGAAACCAAATTTTTTGAGGTCTGTAGGCCACTGAATCTTCAAATATTTTTTGGATATGTTGAATTCAAATCAGTTTACCAAACATTTACTAAGTCCCCTCAATGTTCAGAGTAGATTATTGCCTGTCCTTCAGTCTAGGAGAGGACCAATGACATCGGGAGGTTCTTGACTTATAAGTGAATTGGATTTAAGTGAGGCAGAGTTGTGCAAAATCATCAGCCCATCTCTTTTCCCCAGAAAAATAGCACGGGACATGGTGGATGGCTGGCTGTATTTGACACAGGAAGACCTTGGTTCAAATCTCATCTGTGACATTTGCGAGCTCCATGACCCTGAACAAAACATTTAACTTCTCAGAGTTGAGGCGGCTATTAAGGACATATTAATAAGTCAAAGATGGGTTGGGATCTGCCTTGGGAGATGGAGGTCCTACACTAGGCATCCTCAATGCTTTGGAGGACCTTCAATTGTTCGTAGATTAAGGACAGCACAATCTCAGGCAATATGAGAGCTCTAAGGTTCAGATAAACCTCTCTGCCCTCATGTGGCTTAAAATCTAGTGGTTTATTGAGTGATTATAGACTCTAATGGAACTACAAGAGCTCATAGTATGCAGTCTATAAATTTAATACTTATTGATTGATACTTAACAATATTGATTCCACTGTATTAGATTGAGTGGTTTATTTTAAACTGTTATTTCAATGCAGTGAGTACCACTTTGCTTGAAAGTAATAAAACAATAATGATAGTAATTTTGCTTCCACCCTCCCCCCCCCAACTAAGCTTTGGCCAAGGGAGGATAAATAAAGGAAACTACTAATTTACAAAATGTGCAGATGACCTAGTTTATTCATAACCATAGGAGTTTTAATTTATTAAGCAACAATTTAATATAAGCAGTGCCTAGTAATTCCAGTTCACTGTTTGTTTTGGAGAAGAATAATGGGTTACTTAATGGGGAAGATATATTTATTATTGGAAAATTTTAATAATAAGCAAAATTACGTTTGGGGGGCTTCAAAGGAAGTAATTGGTTGGAAAGTCAGCCTTCCCTGAAGTGGGGCTGCATGTGTGGCAGGGGTGATTTAGTGTTGAACTAACTCCCTCTTGGAGAGGGGTCTGTGGAAGGCAAGCCTTAGCCAGGGCTGACCCTTGTGTTTGCATAGTGTAGGTGGCCCCAGAGTGAGGGCACACCACTCCAGGGACCTGGAAAAAGCTCATTAAGGGTTGGTCTCCAGGTGCCCCAGCACGGATCCAAGTTCCTGGTAACCTCAATGGAGATCTTAGAAAAGGAACATTCTCTCTAGCAGAGCCTGCAAGGGTTGGGGGAAGGGGGGAGCAGAAAGAGGACTTCCAGCTGCCAGAAGCCAAGAGAAGGCCCTGGGTAGGTAACCAGGGGCCAAGAAAGACTTGGGGGGAGGGGCAGGCACCCAGAGGCAAAGTAGCAAGTGTCTCTCCCCTCTTCTTCACCCTCCTGGTCCAGGAAATCCCCAAGGGTTTGGAGGATTATACCTCCAAAGCTTCACTCCCATAATGTCTCCCACAGGCATCCATTTCTTACCATTCACATAGTTGTTGTCCTAGTACATCACTATCAGCTCTCTCTACACTTCTCCCTTGGACTTGTCATAGCCTCTGTGTCTTCCCAGCTTCTAGCGGCCAGAATGATCATCATCTGCTCAAAAATGTTCAATGGCTTCCCATTATCTATTAGACCAAATATGAATTCATTAACCTGGCAATTTGAGTCCCTAGACAATCTGGCTCTTCCCTATCTTATTTCATATTGCACCCCTTAACTAATTCAGGCAAACTAGTCTGCTACTACTACTAACATTCTCCAAACTCAAATGGTCCGTCCATCTCCTACATTCATCTAGAACCCCCTTCCTGGAATGTACTCCCTTCTCCCCAGTGCATCTCAGAAACCTTGTTTTCCTTCAAGGCTCAATTCAATGACTATCTCCTCCATGAAGTGTTTCCTAATACCTCTAATAGTTAGTTAATTCACATTTCTCAATTTTCCTTGTTTTAGATGTACGTTGGTACATGAGCACTAACAGAATATCAGCTCCTTGAGGGCAGGGACCATTTAAATTTTTGCTTTTGCATCTCAAGCAGCCTAATACAGTACCCTGCACATAGCAGGGGCTTAATGATGTTGTTCAGTCATTTCAGTCATGTCTGACTCTTTATGACCCCATTTGGAGTTTTCTTGGCAAAAGATTCTGGAATGCTTTGCCATTCCCTTTTCCGGCTTATTTTGCAGATGAGGAAACTGAGACAAACAGGGTTGAGTGACTTGCCCTGGGCCATACAGCTAGTATGATCTGAGGTCAAATTTGAACTCAGGTCTTCCTGACTCCAGGAATTCTTGACTGTGCCACCCAGCTACCTCAGGGGCTTAAAAGGTTTGTGGAATTGAACTGAAACAACTTTCCAATTTTTCTAGCACCAGTCCTACCTAAATGACAGAAAATTCTTAGATAGGAGGATCTGGTAAAGAGCACTTTGTAGGAATTCAATCCTTCATTCAAGATCTTTGTTTGAGGGAACTGAAGCCCAAAGACATAAAATACTTTCCAAAGGTCACAAAGGAAGTTTTAGCAAAGCCAGAATTCACACCTTCTAATCAAGAGTTCTTTTCACTAGGGGCCATCTCCAGTCCTCCTGATCTATATCTTACCACTGGACCCAGATGACTCTGGAAAAGAAAGTGAGGATGGTGATTTTGCACAACCCTCCCTCACTTAAATCCAATTCAGTTGCAAGTCATGACATCATCTTCCTAATGCCATGGTTCTCTTCAAGAACAAAGCACAAACCACAATCTTTTCACTAAATCACACTGAGGCAGTATCAAGTATTTTATGAATCATTATTTCATATTTCTTCAGTCACTTATCAGCAGACTCCTGCAATCTCCTGGAGATTGTCAAGGAGGGAAAATCAGGAAGAAGGAGATGGTGCACAATACCCTTCTCTACCCTGCTTTTTGACAACATTACCATTGACTCACATTTGTGAGATGCTTTAAGATTCCAAAGAACTTTCCTTACAGCAACCTCACAAAGTAAGTTTTGGCTTACTCAGGTTCATATAACAGTACGTAGTATATTCAGGATGAAGCCAGTGCTAGTCTGACGCCAAGTCAACAGACAGCCTCTCCTCGCTAAGCTTTGGTTTATTTCCCTTTAGAGCCCCTCTTTATTCAACATTTGCACATTCAATGGGATAGATGCAGAGCTCCATGTACCAGGGACATGAACTGTAGAAATCCACTTTTTTTTTTTTTTGTAGTAGCAATAGTCTGGACATAGAGAATGTGCCCTTTGATTGTGGAAGAGCTAAAGTATGTGAATATGCTTGATATTTTAGCCTGGGAAATATAAGGAACCTAGAAAAACATGGAAAGATGTGTAGGAATAGAGGCAAAGCAAGGAAATATAAACAACTACAATAAGTGGAATAATGACAACTCTAAAAGATAAAAGAATTCAGATCAAATGCAACCTTGGTTCCAAATCACTGCTGTTGAAATACACTTCCTTTTTGTAGAGAGGCAGTAGACTATAATTCTATGTTCTGTTAGTCATGGTCTCTGTATTGGAGAGTTTTGCTTTAAATGATTACTTAAGTATTTGGGTTTAAAAAATTGTAAAGGAGGCTACTATGAGAAACAGAGTTACATTATTGGGTAATTCCTCTGGATTAAAAATAAAATGCATCAATAACATATTTTTAAAATAATATAATATGAATATAAAAATTTTAAAAATTAACCAGAAGACTCTGTGGGCATTGTATCTCAGTGTGTGAATATGATCTAAGTTAGAAGAAAGAGATCAGGAGATGCTTAAGTTTCCCATTATATTCTTAGAAAATATTTTTCTTCCTGCAGGAGCTCCTGTGGAATTCTGTGGATGGGCAAAAGAGATTTTCAACAAGACAGAAGACAGAAAGAGAAAGACAGAGAGAGAGAGAGACAGAGAGACAGAGAGACAGAGAGAGACAGAGAGGGACAGAGAGAGACAGAGAGAGACAGAGAGACAGAGATATAAGCCAGAAACACAGAGACAGAGAGAAGCAGAAAGATAGACAGAGGGGGAGGAGAGAGAGAGTGAAGAGAGAGGAACAAGGGAGAGGGGGAAGAGCCTGAGACAGAGAGGCTTTCTGGCTAGAGATTTAAGGAGGGAAATTACAGGGCACTCCAGTCTTTCCACTTATGGATCCTTTTCTTGCTAAACTGAATATGAAATAGAATGAATGTATGTTGGTCAGAGTTTTTGTGATCTCACCAAGCATTTTGTCTCCCTTGTTTTCTCAATAATCAATCAACCAAGCCTTCCACAGCATGGCAGATTTGTGATTTCCTTAGGAAGTCCCAACAGCACCTGTATTTTTAGGTCTGACCCTTTCAGGACATGTTTAGCTATTGACTCTAGAGAATAACTCCACACCTACATGATTTCTGTTCAGGTCCAAACTTGAGTGGGCCTTTAAGAAATCAAGCTGTGAGAAACTCTGAATATCATTTAGAATACGAGCATCCTCCTAAGAAATGCACTTGTTTAAGCTGCTGGTGTTTGGTGCTATCTTCCACATGAGCTGTTGTTACAAGGTATGGTCAAGGATTCATAAAGACCTGCAGAAAATATTCCAGGTATATTATTGAGTCTATCTGTCAGACTACTATGAAGCACTTTACTGCTGTCTTCCTCAGTTTCCTCAACTGCAAAATGGGATAATAATAGCATCTATTTCCCAAGATGGTTGTGAGGATCAAATAAGATATTTGTAAAGCACCCTGCACAGTGCCAGAGATAGAGTAGGCCTGGCAGATAGAACATTGGTCTTGGGGTGAGAAAAACCTGCATCTAAAAACTGCAACAGAAGCTTACTAGCTGTGTGACACTGGGCCAGTGACAACCTCTGTTTGTCTCAGTTTCCACATCCATAAAATGGGGATAATAATGGCACCTATCTCACAGAGTTGTCAAATGAGATTTTATATATATATGTGTGTGTGTATAATACACATATAAGTGTGTATGTGCATATATGTATTGTGCACATGTGTATATATGACATATATACACATATGCACAATATCTGAAAACCTTAAAGTGTGATATAAATCTTAGATTTTATTATCCCCATGATTTGATCCTTTCTTCAGAGAAGGCAAAGCAACACATCCATTAGCTTATTCTAAGGATATTTGTTTTGCCAAAGCAAATTCAGGCCAGTGCCAGAACTAAACAGAAAAATGAACAAATGCATGAGCTTTGCTTGAGCTCATATTTTTCTTTCCAACTTAAGTATATAAGAAAAGACTTGTGGTTGTGACCACAGTCACTTAATAAATTGAAAGGTGTCTATATTTTTAAACCTATTTTTGAATCTCTAGTGAACAGTTGTCATAATTTCTAGAAGGCTGGCCTTGGAGTCAGGAAGACTTGAATTCAAATTTTGCTTCTGACACATATTACCTGTGGAAATATACAGTTCTATGGAAGAATTCAAAGCTTGAGATAGTTCCCAAAGGAGGTTAATTCCTTGTTGGAGCTTACATTAGTTATAGTTTATTGTGGAGGTGGGTTGGGGGTGGAGATAGGGAACAGCAGTGAAATCCTAATTAGAACCTCCCTTTTTCTTGGTTCTCCAAGACAGAGGAAGGCAGCCCTTGGTCTTGGTGTTACCAAGACATCAATATTCAATATTGGAATCTATAACTGTGGTTGAAGACAGGGAGTAAGATTGTAAACCTCGATGGGACTTGCAAAAAGACCAAAAATCTTTTCACATTGAAGATAATTAGAAAAATGTAAGCCATCTTTTTTTTAGTAGGTAGAGGGAAGGGAATAAGCATTTATTAATCACCTACTATTTGCCAGGTGCTGTGCTAAGCACTTTACAAATATCTCTGTTGATCTTTTTTTTTTTTTAGTAATTAATAAAGAATAAGATTATTTTTTGCTTAATGAGTCAGACCTTATGCTTACCATAGTACTGTCTATCCATTTACAAATCATAGATTTGGAGGAAGAAGGGGTCTTAGAGTTCATCTCATCCAAGCCTTCATTTTACAGGAAAAATTGACACTCAGGGAAAATGACTTCCTGAAAGTAACAGATTGTAAATAGCAGAACCAGTATTTAAACCCAGATTTCTGATTCCAGATGGAAGGTTCTTTTCCCAGCACCATACTACCTCTGTCAAATCAACTCAACAACTATTTCCGTACCTACTGTATGCAAGGCTTTGGTACTTGCTGGGTACTTGGGACTGAAAGAGAAAAAATGAAAGCTTGCCCTCAAGCTACTTACTTTCTCCTTGGGCGGGGATAAAGCACAGACAAATCAGTCAATTCAAACGTAAGGAAAATAATGGGGGGAGGAGTGAACTTAGACACTCTTCAAAATATGAGGGTCGTGGGGCTCAAATTCTATATCTTTTATTCCCACATAGTTTTTTTCCAGACTTGGCATTTCTAATTGCAACGTAGGCATCCGCTCTCACCCTGCTGGGATATTATGTCTGAAAAGTCATCTGTTGCTTTCTGATGCTATAATCTTTAGGAAAAGTCCCAGGTTGATTTGTTTCCTTTGAAAGTGCTTCTGTGAATTGATCTGAGCATTCAGGAGGTCCGGACTGCCTAATGCTGCTACTGTCCCCACTCAAGGCTGGAAATGATCTGATTGCCAGATAACTTAATGCTGATATTTCTTTGACAACCACGAGTCAGGCCTGGCTCCTCCAGGTCTGATTTGCCAAGTCTTCTTTTAACTCTCTGTTTCTAAGTGTTACTTGGGCAAATCAATATTTCCAGAATGTGGTTCTGCTGAGAGGAAGTGGGAGGCAGTAAAGGGGGAGGTGGAGTTCTTTTATTCTATTAGTTTCCCATCTTAAGTTTATTTAATGGGAAAACAATGCAGCATAATCCTAGAAAATGGGCACAGCTGTTTGATTTCCCTACTACTGTCTCCTATCACACTCATCTAGTCCCTGTTCCAGATGGTTGGCTCATAGAGTGATGTGATCCAGTGTACCTCCATAGCTCTCTCTGGGTCTGCAAATTGGCATTTGGGGGTCATGCTGCCCCAAAGTTAGATATAGCCTATCGGGGGAGGCAGTGTGGTCTAAGGGACACTTTACTTGGAATCAGAAGTCATAGGTTAAATTCCCAACTCTAACACTTGTTACATTGGTGACCTTGGAAAAGTTACGTCTCCCCCACATATTTGATTTGGAGTCAGGAAGACCTGGGTTCAGTTCATGCCCCTGACGCTGGCAGTATGGACGTGAGTCAATCATTTACCCTCCCTATAAAATGAGGGGGGTGTATTGGAGGACCCCTAAGTTCCCTTTAAGCTCAAATCTCTGATGCCATAATTTGAACAGAAGCTAGAATCATGCTCTTATTCCCAGGAGGCTGAACTTCCAGAGCTAGCCTGAGTTTTAGGGTGTGCACTTTGGTCCCAGCTGCCTTTTGTAGCATTGATTCAAATGACTTAAATGAGGTAGAAGAAAATATACCCCACTAGGAGCTGATTAGAAGTTCCTCTACCAGGAGAATCACTGACTTTGGAGAGAGAAGGTTAACTGGTCAGAGCATGAGCTTGTAGTAGCAACTAGGTGGTATAATCCAGAGAGTCACTGGACTTGAACTAGAAGACCTGAATTCAAATTCTACCTCAGATATTTACTAGCTGTGTGACCCTGAGCAAGTGACACCTTTCCTGTTAAGTACTGATGATAATAATACTTATCTCGAAGGACTGTTGTAAGGATCAAAGTAATGCACATAAAGTGCTTTGTAAAGCTTAATTTTATGATTTATGTATAATGAATACATATGTATAATACAATATATAATTAAAAGCTCTATTATTAGCTTTTTCCAAAGGAAACTGAGCCTCCACCCTTCCCTCTAAGTGTGGTGAATGCAGAGTCCTGGCTGAGAGCATCTCATCGCATTCAATGATGCCGAGTTAAACAGGATCAGAGGGAGCGATCTGAAGCTCTACTGTGGCGAGCACTGGGAATTCTCTCTCCCCACTCTCCAATCACACCAGTGGGGCCTCAGAATATTCACACAACCCATGTTCCCCTAGAGCCTAGAGTCCATGGGGTGGGGTCATTAGTTCATACCTACTATCTCCATAGATCTATAGAACATCTCTCTTTTTATAAGATATATAAAAACACATATGAGTTTAAAATAATATATGAATGTAATGGTAATTTAAATGGGAAGATCTTTCCCATTCATTAATAGACCCATGCGACCTACCTGGGTCACATGGAAGTCTGAGCCACATGAACCTATGGTAGGAGGAGTTTGGTGAATAGGTGGAACAGGAAGGGGTGGAGGAGCAGAAAGGGTGGAACAGGAAGAGGCGAAGCTGGAGCAGAGCTGAGAGGATGTTGGTCAGACTAGTCAGAGCTAGGAAAGAGAGAGCAAGCAGCTAGTGTGAGTGGGAGAGCCTGTTTGTGATTTTGTTTAAAGGAGCCTGTTGATGATTTCCTTAAGGGTTTGTGGGAAGCCTAATAGAGGCAAGGAAGGAAGGAAGGAAGGAAGGAAGGAAGGAAGGAAGGAAGGAGAGAAGGAAGGTAGGAAGGAAGGAAGGAAGGAAGGAGAGAAGGAAGGAAGGAAGGAGAGAAGGAAGAAAGGAAGGAAGGGAGGGAAGAAGGGAGGGAGGAACGAAGGGAGGGAGAGAGAATAGAAGGAAGGGAGGGAGAGAGAGTAGAAGGAAGGGAGGAAGGACGGAAGGGAGGAAGGAAGGAAGGGAGAGAGAGAGGAAGGAGGTAATTGTCCTGCCCAGAACCTTTCCAGCATCTTTCAAGGTCCAGCCCAGTCCAATAAGTGTTTATGAAGCAACTGCTATGAACAACGCACTGTCCTAGGCACTGGGCATACAAAAACAAAATGGAAAACAACACACGCTGGGAGACCCAAGTCATTCTGCTTAAAAGATAAAACAAGTAAAGAGATAAACTTTGGCCAGAGATTAAATGATTTCCCCTGATTAATCAAATGATCAGTTAATAAACATTTATTAAGCACCTACTATTTGCCACGTACCATACTAAACGCTAGGGATCCAAAGAGACAAAAGATAATCCCTTCCCTCAAGAGCTTACAATCTAAATTGTAATTAATTATTTCCTTCTAAATTTTTTATTGAGCACTTATTCTAATATTCATTGGACATACATACATAATTGCCTAAGAAAAAAGTAGCATTTTTATATATTTTTTCTAAACTCTCATTGTTGTTATTATCACAAAGCTAATAAGTTCCTGAGATGGGATTTCTAATTCTTCCAGGTCTCTCTAAATCCAAGATTGGCCCCAAGTCACTTTCTTTCTATCTTATTAGTGGCAGTGAGGTTGCCTTTTTTGCAGAGTGAACAGCCTGTGTTAATGGCACAGTCTGGAGATGGAACACTAAGTTTGGGAAGAAAAAGTGGAATGGGAGTGGGAGAAAGGGAAGAATATGTAGTGATCCTGGAAAGGTAGGAGCATTAGATTGGAGTTGTGTTGGGTTTATATTGGAGCTAGGCAATGAATGACTTCAAATGAAAAATGAAGGACTTTGTATTTTATCTGAGTGCCAGAGGGAACCCTGAAGATTTGGCTTATAGACCTTACACTTACAATATGGACAGTTATATAATGAATGTTACCTGTGGTGAAATAGGGGTTAAAGATATCTATGTGTGATTGATCTCTAATGAGACCATTTTAGTAGCTTTTGAAATAAGCTAAATAATTCAAAAACTCAAACTTCTTTGGACAATATTGGAAATTACTTTTTAAAAAATATGAAGTTGCTACATACTTCAAAGATTAATTTTTCTTCTACATTTTGATTGGAGCACTTATTCTAATATTCTCTAGAGATGCATAATCAGTTAAGAAAAAGGTAGCATTTTATAGTGTTTTTTCTTCAACTCTCATTATTGTTATTCTGCCTTAAGCAAGACCAAGAAATCAAATTTATACAAAATGAAGCTGAGATGGCTATAGAGCTACAATGAATGGGGTCATTTGTTCTTAATATCAGACTTCCTTCCCTTGTTCTAGTATGATGCTGAGGCTGAAGCATAACCTCAGGGAACTGTTGGGTGAAAGGTGGAAAACTGAGGATAATTCTCAGTTCTAACCCCAGGCTCTGTCATTGTGCCAATGATATTAGGATCCTCCCTGAGTGACCCTCAGTGAGAGCTGATTGCCATTTATAGTTGATAGTCTATAAACTGAAGGCTAAAAGACTGACCTAGATGGTTGAATGAAGTTCATTTTTCTTTATTTTAAAAATGGCTAAATATATTTTGTGTATATATGCAGATGTGTGTATATAAAAACATATATTTGTGTATGTATGTGTATAGAGAGAGAGGGAGGTTTGTCATGTCTCTTGTACATTCTACTTATTGATGCTTTGTGAATAGGAGAAAGTAGGCAGCCACCTCTATGGTGTGATGTGAGAGACATTACGTAGCTCCCTTAAATGAGTGTTAAGAAAGTAATTTTTGACTATCATGGACACTGAAATTTCTTTTGAGGAGGGTTTCTTAACCTGGGATCTGTGAACTTATTTTTTAAACTTTATATTTTGATAACAATATTTTGATATAATTATATATTGATACATATCAATATATTGATATAAACATATCCATATATTTATGTTTTATATATATATAAAATCTTTTTAATCCTATGTTTTATTGTATGCATTTAAAACATTGTAAGAAAGAGTTCATAAGCTTCAGCAGAGTGCCAAAAGGACCACAACACACAAAAAGGCTAAGAACACCTACATCTGAGAATCATTCCTTTGGGTCAACCACATGCACAATGCTCTTATTCCTTACTGCTTCCTCTTGGAATCCCAAAGAAGTCAATGACAGAAAGAAAGGCCCCAGATATAACAAAATATTCATAACCATACTCCTTTTGGTGGCCAAAAAGCCCAGAATCCATGGGCAACTGGGGAATGACAGAACAAGATGGTGGCACATGAATGTGGAATATCATTGTACAAATACAGGAATTCAGAGAAACATGGAAAGACCTGTACAAATTGACCCTCAATTTCTCACTTCTCACCCCCCATATCCAATATGGCAACTCTTGTGGATTCTACCTCCAAAGTGTCATCTTTGTTCAGGCCCAATATCTTTCTAAGCGATTTCTCTGCTTCACACTTCTCCCCTCTCAATGCAGCCTCCATACATACCTGCTACAATGATATTCCTTTAGAATAGGTCTGACCATGTGACTCCCATGCTCGGTAAATGCTAGGGGCTTCCTATAACATCTAGGATACAGTGCAGACTTTTTTGTTTGGCACTGAGCCCTTCATGAACTTTCAAATTTCTTTCATATTATTCCCTTTCAAGTACTGTATGATCTACTCTACAATCCAGCCAAACTGACTTTGTGGGTGTTACTCATGAACAATGTCCCATCTAGCATCTCTGTGCCTTTGCACAGGCTGTCCCCGATGCCTGGAAAGTATTCCTTCATCATTCTACCTCTGAATTCCTGGTTTCCATCAAAACCCAGCTCAAGTGTTCTGTCCTCCATGAGGTCTTTCCTTATCCCTCCAGTTGCATTACCCCCAAAATTATCTTGTATTTACTTACTTTTATATACTATACTTCCCCAGTCAAATGTAAATTCCTTGAGGGTAGGAACTTTTGCCTTTATATTCTCAGTACCTAGCTAGGTGGCCCATACTAAGCACTTAATAAATGCTTACTATCTGCCTGAAGTAAGAGAAGCAAAATACATGACTACAATAACACGAACAAACAGACGAAAAGGAGAAATCGTCTATCTGTGTGATAATAATGGTTATTCTTGAGTCTCTTCTCTTGAGGAGAAGAAATGAGGAAATGCATATCCCTCCTTTATTTAGAGAGGTGGGGAACTATAGTTATAGAGTGTTGCATACATACACTGTCAAACATGTAGTTGCTAACTTGGTTAGATTTGTTTAATTGTTTTTCTTTGTTAGAAGGGAAGGTTCACAGTGCAGGTGAAGCAAATCCAGAAATGGCTCTGATTTTTTTTTTTTAAAGCTTTAATGAACCTTTAATATAAAATTTAAAAGGAGTGATTTGGGGGCTTTAAATTACTGTGGAAGCAGTTGGCTCTGGGGCATTCTAATGGCTAAAACAGAGACAGCCTCTGATCAAAATGGTGCCAGTCAACCAAATCAAGTGATTTTTACCTTCTCTAACCTTTTGAAAATGGACTATTAAGACAGCTGAATCATCCCTACTCTCCCCTGCTTCCTGACTACCTCCTCCTCCTCAACTGATAAGCATGAGTGACTAGTCTTTTAGAATTTGTTGAATTTTATTTTTATTTTAGAGATTTTGTTCTTGAATTTTTTTGTTTTCTGGGAGCCAGAGAGAGGCTTATTTGTCCTTTAATTTAATTCAGTTGAACCAACACTTACTAAATGCCTTCTGTGTGCAAAGCACTATCCTAGACAATGGGAATACAGTGACAAATGGGATGGTCCCCTTCTACTGGGGGATGTATCATGTACACAGAAAACGAAATACAAAATATTTGGAAAATGACATTAGTCATTTAAAGCAAAGAGAATACTCACAGCTCTTAGTACTGTTAGTGCTAATCCTTAAGAAGAGTTCAAGAAGAGCCTGGTGTCAGAGGAAACTAGACATTCTAAGAGATAGAGGGAGTTCATTTTAAACATGAGGGCACAGCCTAGACAAAGTTATGGAAGCAGGAAATGTAGTGTCCTAAACAGTGAACTCAGCATTGGAGCTGAAACTCCTTATTATTCGTAATTATTTGAATCCTTCAATAAAAATAAACTAAGACTAAGGTGACAGTTCCTCATATAAATGGTGGTATTGCATATGTACTACCAGATCTGGATTCAGATAGTGGTTATTTGCTTAAGGAGTTCATAGAACTCTGTTTCTCTTAAAAATCTAAAATATTCTTATGACCAGCCCTTAGCCATCAACCCTATCTTATCACCTTATATTGGGAAACACTTCGTGCTAGAAATGGACCTGGACCCAAGACCAGAAGAGGGAGAACTTTTAAAAAACCTTCATGCTTCTGCCATCCCAACTGTCAGGACTATGATATATGAGTATCTGTATTGACATCTATTCCCGCAGTCTTCACTTCATAAACGTAAATGCTCTCCATTTCATGTCCTATGCCCCCGGCTACTCCCTGTCTGGTTCACTTACCGGGAAAAGGCTGAGAGACATAAATATGTTACCATACAGAAAACATGCTCACCACACCCTGGTGAATTCTGCTCTGTACTTCATGTACCAGACTGCTGTACTAACTCTTGCTCAGAATTCTCTTTTGCACGTTTCCCTTTTTATGGTCCTTTCTAATCATCTCATGCATTCTGCAGGTTCTTGGTAAGTTCCACTCTGTCATAAAATCATAGATTTAAATGGGAAAAGGAACTTAAAGGTCTTCTGTTCCAAACTGCTCATTTTACAGGTAAGAAAACAGATCTAGCAAAGTTAAGGGACTGACCAAGGTCTCAGGGGAAGTGGCACATCCAACTCTGTAATGGTCTGTGATCTCTTAGTAACTTTTCTTTCCATATTTCTGCAACTCACTGACTAGGTTTATTTTTCATATTCTTCTGGCTCCTCCCAGTCCTACTTTTCTAGGCCATCTGTCAAAATGACAACTAACTAATTGGGCCTTCCTGGGCTCCATCTCAACAAGGGTGATCTTTTCTTTACCTGCTCTAGCTGAAGAGATCTATCTCTTCTATCTGATGTGGAAATAGCTTATGTTGCCCTAGAGAGTGCTTTCAAAAATCTCTTGGATGTGTCCCAGGGGTTCTTAAATTTGTACCTTTGATCACATGATGCCCTATGCCTAGAATGCCCTCAAATTTCATCATGACCTATTGAAATGTTACCCATCCTTCAAAGCCCAATACCACCTCCTCCATGAAGCCTTTAAAAATAACAACAGTCAACAACAATTACATAGTGTTTTACAGGTGCCATTTAATAGGATCCTCACAACAACAGGGCTATCATTAGGTTATTTGAAGAGACAAAGAAACTGAGGCTAAATAAAGCTAAAAAATTTGCCCAGAGTGACACAGCAAAGTAAATATCTGGAGAAGGATTTGAATCCAGCACTCCATCTACTGAACCCCCTCCCCTGGGTGCTTCTATATGACTTCTATCCAAAATTAACTTTCCTTCAATAGACTACAAATTGCACTTTGTATCTCTTTAACATACCCAGAATGTGCAATTTATATTTAAATATTTGTACATACACCTTATTTTCCTTGAGTTTAAGTTATACTCAAGGAAAACAGAAGTTTTATACCCATTTCCTTGAATATAAGTTCCTTGTGAGCAGGTACTATGTGCCATTTATCTTGGTAAAATGTGAGCTCCTATCAGGATATTCTGTACATGGTAGGTACTTATTAAATATTTTAATTGAATGTCTAAAAACCCAAGATGTCCACTGGCAAGAACCCAGGATGTCATTTCTCCTGGTTTCAATAATCTCCTGTTGTCTCAGTTATCAGCTCTCAGGAGCCACTCTCAGCCTTCCTGCAGCTAACCGTATTGATGAAGATTTGGCTTAGAGATAGCCCCCTGGCAGCAGATCATCCTGCTTTTGTGAAGTCACATGTGGTCCTGAAGTTGCCAGGAAAAAGGATGCCTTGATGAGCCAAAATGGAAATTTCAAAGGAGAAGAAAAGTGAAAGTGAGCTTGTTCACACTGTAAAAAGCTCCAGCAGATGATGGAGAGACACAATGTCCTGCCACTAGATTACACAATAGAAAATCATAGAATTTTAGAGCTAGAAGCACTTTGGAGAGTCTGAGATCCAAACAGCTCATTTGGCATTTGAGGACACTGCAGTCCAGTGAGATTGAGTCACTTACCCAAGGTGACACAGCTACAAAGCAGGGACTACAATCCAGGTCTCCTTTTTTCCCCTCCTTTTTTCCCCAATGAAATAGATTTACCACTATTCTACACTGCCTCTTGCCCAGTCAGGGCATTAGTTTTCATTTTAGTTATTAATTCCAAGTCTTGAACTAGGTCTTTGCTATGATGCTCAATAAAAAAAGTAGAAGAGACAGTGACTATAGGTAAATAAATCAGAATATTTCTTAGGGGAAAGGGGGAGAGAATATATCATATAAACATAAATTGCAATTCCCTGCCCAAGAGTATGTCTTTCTCATAACTGTAGTATAGAATTCTCTTGATTTTCTCATATGGCAAAGAAGATGCTTTTTAACAGCAAATTTTTCTTTAGCAACCTCCAAATTGAGGCAAAGAAGATTGGGAAAGAGGGCAGAAATGTCAAGGTCTGGTGGAGGTAAACTATGACCCTGGGACTTCTCAGAAACACTTGAGGCAGTTTCTAGTCATTCATGACCATCCACTAAGTGAAACCTTTTATTGACCATTTCTCAGTCCTTTCTTTCTCTTATTCCTCCTTCTTTTCCCCTTTTCCCAGATGCCAATTTCATTTGACCTGCTAGCAAAACCCATTCACTTCCTAATCCCCCTGGTGGCCCTCAGCACCTTTGGTCTGGGACGCCAGGGATACCTGAGCCTGGAACTTTCTTTTTTTGTCCATAAATTCCTTCCCTCTTTGCCTCTTCCTGACCCTCAAAGTTGTATTTATAGCCAAATGCTGGGGTCTGAGTGATCTGGGAGGCTCTGGAATTTCAGCCCAGAACAATTAATGCCATTGTCTATGGACAATGCTCTTCTTCTGGAGGGTTTACTGAGGGCATTTAAAGACTTTCCCCCCTTTTTGTTTTTGTTTGTTTTTTTTGTTTAATCCTTTCTGCAAAATTTAAGCACAAACTAGAGATATGAAAATTAAAGTTTGGGATTTTCAATGGAAACTTCCTTGATTGCATCAAATGGTTGTCATTATTATTATTTATTAAGACCAGGATCATGGCTAGAAGTGCGGGTACTAATTCTAAATAGAATTACATCATTTTCCAGACCCGAGATATTGGAGCCAAAGGAACTGATAGTGACCAGATCTCACAAACCCAGTTAGACCAGGAGAAGATTTGTACTTTTACCTCTTCCAGGCATGCTCCAATTACGGTAATTAGTCCCTTTTCACTTTTTTTTTTAAATGGTTAACCACTGGTTTCCTTTTTGAGTGGAATGTCAATGGACTGGTAGAAACCTGATCCTGGCTGGTGAGAAAACTAGGACTGGAATTTGTTTTTTTATTCCTACTCAGATGAAATCTTTTTGCCTCCATTCCTGGTCTTTTCCTTGTCTGTTCCTAGCACTAATCCAGTGATTCTCCATTTTATCTATTCTTTTCTCTATTGTTCTAGTCTTTGCCCATTACATATCCTTGGAGCAAAGAGTTTTTCCCATAGAACTCTCCTGACATTTTTCGAATGCATATTTGAAGGAAAGAAATTTAATTATTTTCCTTGTTACTCTTGGGTCTGTAGGTTTGGGAGATGCGGGAGGAACTCAAGAGAGAGGGCTCTCCTATTCCACATGTGCTTGTCTCCTGAAGGGTGCTGGGGATAGAATCAACTCTCTTTATTCATTGCCAAAGAGGCACCTGCTCTTTGGGCTACTGATGCTACAAAGTACCTCCAGTCTCCAAAGAATGAATATTTAGTGTCACACAGAGTGTAATAAAGAGCACATAAAAGATGTAAGCAGGCTATAACATATAACCAACCAATCATTCAGGTCTCCAGATAAGGAGAAACAAATGCCAAAGTATTAACAGGAATAATGTTGTTGTATGTATTATTTGTCCTTCATTACTTAATGATTGATTAGAAAAGACTAGCAGAATCCTGACTGCATACATCCTGATTACTTCTCCTGGCTGCTCTGTTTTTGAAATGAGAAATTGACAGAATCTCTGAACGTGTATGTAGGCACTAATGCATTTCTTCTGTGAGATAATGTATGTAAGGCACTTAGCAAACCTTCCAGCACATGTTATTATTATTTCTCTTATTACTACTCAGCTACTTTCAAACATTTTCTTCTTTCTTGCGTTAATCTATTTAAAAGTTTGTTGTTTTCAAAAAAGGCAGGACTCCACTGGTAGACTTGTTTTTGTTTTTATTATCAACAATCAAGTTAATGGTACACTCTTGGAAAACTATATGCACATGTAGAAATATTTCCCTTTTAAATAGAAGCATTCATTATAACCACATATAAATAAATCTGTAGCTCCTGAACATAACTTATGACAATTATGCTCACAAACATATTCCAACAGGAAGAAAAGAAATCAGACAAACATGCAACTGATAACAAAAATATATCCCATGGTCTCTCTAAAGCAAAGGAAGGGAACCCGTGAGAACTTTATTACTCCATAAAGACACGCCAAAGAGACTACAAGGAGGGAAAACATTATACGGTCAACTAGAGTAGACGATCTCGTACTGATATTAACACTATACAATTGAGTCACAGAAACACAGTTGTAGAAAGACACAGAAAAAGTTAAAGCATCGACATTCAACTAATATCTATATTTGTGCCTTTGAAAATAAAAATAAAAATCCCAACAGAGATGTAGGTCTAAACTGCATGAACACTGTAATAATAAATATACATCCCATCTACCATAAAGGATGTGAGTCCGGAGAGGGACATTCAAACAGGCTCTGCGACCTTGCGCACTGTTCCCTGCACGGTATATTTCTCTGCAGTCAGTTGCATGGACTGCAATAGAAAAAATCAAATCAAATCAGTGCTTTAAAAGTTCAGTAAAAGCTGGTGGAAGAGAAGAAAAAGGAGAAAAGGAGGAGGATTTGCGGGGAAAGGGAGAAAAAGAAGAAGAGAGAGACTGCAGAATAAGAAACATCCCCAGGGGAAAAATACTTTTGCTGATTTTACAGATGAAAAGGCCATTAAAAATCGTTTGTAGGGCAATCTTCGAGCACCAGAGGCCCGCCAAGATTCGGGATTTGGATCTGCTCGTTTTGAGTTTCTGTTTGTGACTCGAGAAGAAGTGTGACGGAGGTTACCGGAGACCCTGGACACGGTGCAGCCAGGCAGGGTAGCGTGGCAAATAGGCCAGGTGGCAGACAACCTGAGACCTTTGCAAGTCTCTGCTTAGGGAGTCCTCGCTGCGGCTGATCTCTTCGGAGGGGAGGACGCGGGGACTAGCGAAGGGATGGATGAAGTCAGCCAGATTCTCCCCCGCGAGAAGCAGGGGCCCGGCGAGGGTCAGCCCGCGCTATCCCAAGGGTCAGAATATACGGTTTTCCAAATCCTATGCTCCAGTCCAGTTCGGACGGTAGCCCGCCCCTCCCCGCCTAATTGTCGTCTTAGTTCTCCGTGATTCTCATCCCTCCTCGGACCCCCTTTTCTTTCCCATTATTTTTTTCCAGTAGTTTTGCTGTTTGTGAGTTTGCTGTTTTTTCGTTGTAGCGGGTGCATTTCTTTTTTGTGTGTGTGGGCTTTTGTCGTTGTCGGCTTTGTTTTGTTCGGTGTGTGTTTTTTGGGTTATTGTTTGTTTTTCAGTCACTCACTGAGTTGGTTCCAGCCCCCGTCTCTCCCTGTAACCCGCTCCGGCCACACAAATACACATCCATCCACGCCCCAACAGACACACACGGACACACAGACACAGCCCCCTGAGAGTCCCCGCAGCGCCGCTCCTCTCGCTCCTCCGGCCCCGCCCCGCAAACCCCCAGTCCCCTGGCAGGTGCGGGGCCAGGAAAGTTTTCTAGTTTTGTTTTGTGTTGGGGAAAGCGCGGGGAGGAGGCGGGGGAGAAGGGGGCGACGCCATTTCTCATAATTCTTATCGTGATCATTTTTGGCTCGGGGTGAAAGAGCCGCGGCAGCAGCAAACACAATAGCCCTGGGCCCGCCCACTCGCCCGCCAGACCCGTTGCTCGCCCGCTAGTTTTCGCAGCTGCCGCTGGGTCTCAGATCAGAACATGCTGCTCTTTACTAAGGCGGCTTTGGCGCCGTTGGGTCTCTGGAGGGAGGACAGGACGCTGGCGAAGGGGCCCCCGAGAGAATCTGGAATCGAAGTGATGGGGCCGGGCCCCGGGGCCCAGCCTTGTCCAGGTCCCCCGGCCGCAGCCAGGCCCCCGGCAGCCGCCGCGGCCGCCGCTGCCGCCGCAGCCGCCGCTGCAGCCGCCGCCGCCGCCGCGCCCCCCTTGCCAGGTTCGCCCCCCGGGCCTCCGGGCCCCGCCGCCCCCGGGGCACCTGCGGGGCTGGGGCCTCCTCCGCCTCCACCGCCGGCCCCACAGCTCGGGGCGGGGTTAGGGTTGGGCCCCGGGCCCCCAGTGCTGTCCGGGTCGGTGCTCTTGGCGTCTTTGCTCTCGTCGTCTCGAGACGCATCCGATTTTTTGCCGGACGAGCCGTTCTTGGCTGCGGCCGCTGCGGCCGCCGCCGCCCTCTCCTGCTTACGGAATTTGGCCCGGCGGTTCTGGAACCACACCTGGTAGCCAAGACAGCAAGGGGAGAAAGGACATAGAACAGAGGAAAATGAGAGAAAAGAAAACAAGGGGGAGGACAGACAGAGAGGGGGGGGGCGTGGAATGGGGTAGAATAGGTATAAGGAAGAGAAGGAATATAGAGAAAGATGATAGAGGGAGAAGAAAGGCAGGTTAGATGGATTCCTCTATTCCAGCTAAATTCCGCTACTGCCAGTGTATTGTCCCCCCTTCTCCCCCTCCCCCAGGATTGTTTGTTTCCTAGTTTCCAATCCTCTGCTTTGCCCCTCCCCTGGTGAGGCCTGGGAGACGTGTTTGTTTTTTTGGGGGGGGGGGGGAATGGGTTGGGAAGGGGGTAAAAAAAACTAAGAGAAAGCTGAAAATTTGGGGGAATGTGTCCACATTGGGTTGCCCTTACTTCAGGAAGGCTGGACAGAACTTTTCCAAAAAGCTTAGTATTCTGACCCTGGCCCCGTACTCCTAACGGTTAAAGACTAATCTCTGAAAGGAGCGGGGTTAGGTCTGGGTTCTACATCCTTCATTCTTCCAGACAGATAGAAGCACTCGCTGGAGGTAGGGACAGTACGCAGAGGCTAGGGACCCCACTGGTATCCTAACAGAAGCAAAGAGAATACGAGAAACCACACAGCAGAAACCCCAAAACATGTGCAAGTTTCTGGAAAGGGAGAGCTTCCATACGTCCTTCTGTGATTGAGCCTGTGGTAGCATGAATAAGGACTAAACGGTCTTTGAGTCAGAATCACTAGTAGACCTTGGTTTTCTTTCTCCGGTTTGGAAGAGGTCGGTAAGCCCTACCGGCATCTCGCCACTACCCGTAGAAGTGCATATGCATTACATGGTCAGACACTGAACCAGATAGTGGCACTTGTGGCTGTATAGAAATTCAAATGCATACACGTGTACGTCATACAGCCACGGATGTTTCTCCTCTCGGGTAGCTAACTTTGTAATGCAATGGAAATATATAGTTAGCTAAAGAAGAAGCGATAGATTTGATCTATGAGCAAATGCTCCCATTAAATAGTGAGCATTTGAACGCACACAATTCAATTTAATTCAACAAGCACTCACTAAGCTCCTACAATGCGCAAGGCCTTGTGGCAGCTTTATTTCCCTCAAGCTATAAACTTAGTTCAATGGAGGCATCCTTTTTTTTTTTTTTTTTGATGGACTGCCGATAAGACAATTGATGAGTCAGACTATGAGTACCGCTAATCTTGGGGGGAGCTGTAGTCTGGCCCTAAGGCCCGGAGAGTACCCTAGAGGTCCCTCTCGGGGTCCACGGTTGGCACCCACATACCTGCACTCGCGCTTCCGTGAGGTCGATCTTCAGAGCGAGTTCTTCTCTAGTATAGATGTCTGGATAATGTGTCTCCGCAAAGACCCTTTCGAGTTCCTTGAGTTGCGCGCTGGTGAACGTGGTGCGTATCCGCCGCTGCTTTCTCTTCTCATTGAGCCCGCCGTGATCCGTAAAGAGTTTGTAAGGAACTGGAGGAGAAGAATCGGACAGAAAAAATAAAGCGGGTGACCCGGGAAAGGGCCGCCTGGCCAGTCCGGGAAAGGGCCACCAGGCTGGTCCATTCCCAGACAGAAGATCTCGAATGTGAGGAACACGAGAAAGTGGAGAGGAGATTATCCCAGTACTCTGGAGAAAAACGTAGCCTGCTAGCAGTCCCGGGGAAGCAAGAGGGAGGGGTGGGCGAGGGAGACAATCAGCGGATTGGTTTTACTCGAGGCTGAGTGAAAAAATCTCCGGGCGTGCCGAGTTCCTTTCCAGGGTAAATGCGTTTGGGTGAATGCAAAGTGGCCGCCCACTGGAACCCCGTTGCCTGAAAGGCAAAGTGTCGAAGGCTGAGCCGGGGGAAAAATGAGGGAAAAAGGCAGAAAGCACTGGAGGAAGCAGGAGGCAGGATAGCAAGGAGACAACGAGGAGGAAACTAACACTTAAATGTTTCTCAGAACTTTTCAGCTCCAAGAAGTTGATCGTGTCCAGAAGTTGGGAGAAAGTGCTGCATAAATTTCCAAAAAAACAAAAACAAAAACAAAAAACAAAAACGAAACTAATAAAAATGACCAACCAAAGAAGTGCGATCCACTGTTGAGTTCTTTTTTTTAAGACACTGCCAGTAATGAGCTTTACTCTTTGTTATTTAATTATTTTCTAAGCTTTACGTCTCATCGCAAAGTAAATAAATTATGCCTATCATTTTGGCAGCTTAAGATAATTTTGTTGGCGGTTCGGGTGTGACTAGGATAGTGTAACCCTGTAAGTGAATTACCCCTCCCTGCAATCGCTTCTAACGTGATAAATTCTTTCATTTGTGTAAGCAAATTTCGTTTGGTAAATACTAAACACATTTCCATTTTCAAATGCAATCAAGGCTTCCTATATACCAGCAGAAAGGCGTCTTCCTAAGCTAAGAAAGCTGGAGGTCCTTACCTGCTGCGTATGGACTGCTCTGATGGTCCCTAAGAGTGCCGAGGCTGCAGGATCCTGGAGTGAGGGACGGGCAGCCCGAGGTGGCCCCAAAAGTGGTCCTTATAGGGTTATATTGGAAGCCACTGGCTTGACTGCAGGAACTGAAGTCAGCATAAGCTGAAGCCAGGCTCGAGGTGTCCATCCCAGCCATACAGGACTCGTAGGCAGAGGAATTGAGGTAAGAATATTCCATTTTATACATTGAAAAGGTTCTGGATGGCTCAGCCAAGTGGAAAAATGAAATAAAAGATGGATATGGAGAAGGTGCCTGTAGTGGGGAGATGTGCACAGCTCAACGCCTGCTTCGAAACTGGCCTCCTTACTACCAGCAGAGCCTAGTTTTATGAAAAAGCCTCCTATGAGATGCCTTGCCTGAGGTCTCTAGAGCATATAGTCCTCATAATAAACTTGGCTCTTTCCACTTGGACAATAGCAAAGCGGTTGGTCTTATTGCTGGCGCTTTTTACATGACAATAACTCATCAGTCTATTGGGCTGGCACTGGGGGACCGAGCTGTCCAACCTCCCTATCATTGATTCCTGCATCTCTAATTAGAATTTAATACCACACCATTACGTACCGAGCCCCTGATCCTCCCTTCTAACCAGCTCCTGCCCTTTAATTCAATCACACTACTTGGAAATAATGAAAGTTGGGTGACGATTCTCCCTGATCCAATTTCCCCGAGCTTTTAAGCCTTTTTAACTGATCATATACCTTAGGCATAAATTGAGATAGTGTGTGTGTTTTCCCCCCTTCTTTTTTTCCCCTCGGTTAGGGAGAAGAAACCTTGATGTCATAGAAAACCTGTTTTGTAGGAGCGTTACACGCTCAATTTAACAACAAGCCTACCCCCCGAAGTGCATGAAATGTTATAAAGGACTGGGACATTGGCAAGACTCAGGCACCCTGTAAAATAGAGTAAGTGGGCCAGTGGGGGGGTTTTATGTGAAGCAAGTGTTTCTTTAAAATACACCTGGTCAGAGAAAAAAGAAACATAAATTGCATTTTTTTTAAATCAAAGGCTAATCTGTTTTCCTAGGGATTGCGTTGACACTGTCGCTGCTACTTTTATTTACTTTTTATTTAAAGAAAGATTAAAATCGAGTAAATTCCCTAAATTTAAACATATGGATTCTAAATTGGTGAGCTTATCTGAGCTCTCTAATTTGTATTTTATTTACCTGTCTGCCTGTGTGTGTGAAATTTTCTGGCTGTTGGGCGATTTTAGGGGTAGAATTTCTGGGGGAGGGGAGAGTTTAATATACTATCGATAAACAGGAATGAAGTTTATCTAAAATGTGCCCCCTCTCCCTCTCTCTTTTCTTTTTCCTTCCCTTTCTTTTCATTCCTTCACTTCCATTCTTTTTCTTTTTCTTTCCCATTCACCTTTCATGTGGCAGCAAATTCGAACAGAGCAGGGGTGTCGGGATGGGAAAAGGCTGTCGGTGTCTCGTCCAATTCAGTTTCTGGGGTTGCCAGAAGGAAACAATGTTTGGCCCTTGGAATTCGTTCCCCTTGGGGCGGGGGGGGGGGGAAGTCTAAGCTAAGGCTCCCTCTAAGTTCCACCAAGTGCCCTATTCCTTGGGCTCTTGGATGTGCACACTGGAGGGGTAGGAAAGAAGAGAACCGTTAGTATTTGTAGACTTTGGTGGCTAATAATCTAAACTGAGGATAATTTTCATTTTGTTAGTCACTGGAAGAATAGGGGAAAATATTTCATTAAAGCCTTCCTCTCGGTGGACAAGACGGGGAACGCTCAGTTGAATCTCACTGTTGTACAAACAAACGCCGGATACTTTATATGATTTAAATCTGTAGATAATTAGTTTTATTACATTCATTACCCCCTTTATATGCTCTGTAACAAGTCAGTAATTAAAGTAACAAACTCATAAAGTCTTTACACGAGCATTTAGGCTTCCAGTGTTTGCCAAACGAAATGTTTTAATTCGATGCTAGTGAAGGGAAGTGAACAGACCAGGAAGCGGTTATTGCTTCCTCATCTTGACAACGTTTTGTGGCCCAATCGAAGGACTCGGAAGTGGCAATGGACTAAAACAATGTCAGGTTTGCCCCCTCCCCTCTTTCTTCCCTGTGCTAGACCTTTTCAGGTTAGCTTTAGGTGGTAACCACTAAGAGACCGAGGGAAGTGAGAAAAACGAGCTCTCGGGAGCCCGGGGAGAGAAAGCTTCTTAAGCAGCCAGTGAGGAGCCCGCGGATAGTTTTATGGGGAAGTCTGAGAGTTTTACTGCAGTTGCATGTTGTACGATGTGTATTTGATAAAGAACGGCCTTTGGTGGCCTGTGTACACTTTTTTTTTGTGCTCAGGCGAAATGAGGATAAATGTGAACAAGGTTTTACTGCAGCGGGAAACAAATTGCAGGGCTCTAAATGGTTTTTCTTTATGGTCACCAGACAAGAGGAGAAAAGCGACGCAAGCATCTGTCTTCAGTCCCCTAAACCTAAAGGCCAGCAAAGACGGATGTGAATCTAAGTGTTATTACAGAGGGGATTTGTCTTTATTTATCAGCGTGCTCATGAATATGAATACGCATTTGGGCCGGGGAGGTAACTATTCACCTCTGGAAACCACATATGGAATTCCCCTTATCCCTCAACCCCTCACCCCTTCCCACCCGGTACCCTTAGCACTGGGGAGGCTCCCTATGCACAAGGCTCCAATTGTCTAGTTCTTTCTCCCATCCCTCTGGAGTTTCGTTTCCTAGATTAAAAAATAATAATCATTCCCCATCACCCCAATTCCTGAATTTTCCTACGACAGGTAAATTGGTTTCGGGCAGGCTGGGAGAGAAAAGTAGATAATAAGGTTGAACTTCTCAACCTGGATAGATAAGCACCTTGCTCTCCGATTCCTGGCTTCAAGTTGATTTTGTTCTGTGTGCACCTGTATTGAGGGGGGGGGGGGGAGTGGAGCTAGTGAGCAGAGAAAAAAATCGGGAGAGACATGGAAGAAGAGGCAATAAGACAAGAGAGACAGACAGATATCGGAAGAGAGAGGAGTCAAACATTGGGGAAGGGTAATGAAAGAAGGGAATCGAAACAGATTGATATAGGGGTCTGTAGAGATAAAGAAGAGGGGGTGGCAAAAAAAGAAAGCAGAAATAAGGGATGCAAGGGGTCGCAGAGAGAAAAAGACAAACTGAAAGAATGTGTAAGAATTTGGAATGAGTAACAAAGACAGAAGTAGGCAAGGAACAGGGAGAAGTTACAGAGAGAGAGAGAGAGAGAGAGAGAGAGAGAGAGAGAGAGAGAGAGAGAGAGAGAGAGAGAGTTGGATTTGTGGTCTATGATAGGAAATAACAATGATAATCATTCTTCTGTGCCTCGATCGCCTCCGCCCAAATCAGTTTACTACCTATTGGCTTCCGCCTGAGGAGGGGGTAAGAACAAGGAACGTGAGTGATGTGCTCGGAGGAACTCCATTCCAAACCCTTATGGCGCCAGAGCACCTGTACATTCTGCCGACTGGCATTGCCCCAGCATTCTTATACTCTATGTTACCGAGGAGCTCTGGGCAATTCGGCTGTCTGTGTCTGTCAGTCAGTCAGTCTGTCTGTGTCTCTCAGGCGCCCACCCTAAGAACTGAAGATTGCGAGTGGGCTGGGGATGGGGGAATAGTGTGGCGCCTGGACGGGAGAGCTCTTGTGTCTCACGAGGTGGGATCGAAGCTCGGAGAGCGAGGAAAGAGTTGTTATTGTGATACTGTGATGGGGATGGGGAAAGGGCGGAGAGGGTAGGGAGAGGAAAGGTTGGGTAAAGTTGAAAACTTGCAGCAAAACACCTCCGAAGTCAAAGCCCTAATTTGCCAACATCCCACCCAAGGCACTTGAGGGTGACCCGGGTTTTCCGCTAAGCTAGGCTCCTGGAGGCGCGCGGGTCTCCACTATAGCCCTCCAGGCCCGTGCAGAGTCTCTCAGTGACTGCGGCCGGATCGTCTCTCCTCCTAGCTCTTCTCGCCCTAGCCCTTTCATGCTCAAGCTTGGTCTCCAGCGCTGGACCCGCTCCGGCTGCCCCTGCCCTCTCGCGGTGCCCCCTCTTGGCCCCTGCGATGCCCGGAGCTCAGAGGGGGCCAGCAGAGCCAGCCTGCAGGCCGACCTGACTTTGCCTTTCCATCCCATTCATTGAACGTAGAGCTGGATCTTTCAGAGCCTTAGCGTCACGGTTCGATGCGCAAATGCGCTTGACTTCATTTTCCCCTTTGAAAATGTGTAGGTTTATTTCCCAGTGTAATAACCTCCCCCTCGAGTCCCTCTTGCCCCTATCCCTCCGCCCCTCTTTTGTGGCCGGGTTTCTTCGTCGCCTCTGAAGATGAAAGGCGCTCGGGCCGGGCCAAGCCTGACAGCACCAGCCCCAACCCCCTGTTTTGTTCCAGTTGTGCTTTCTACACGCGAGCTCTCCCCTAAAAGTTGTACCAAATGGTTAATTTGATTATTCCAACTATAGACCAACTGCTTCAGCAGCCTCCACCACGCGTCTGGGAGGAAAAAAGAAACCATCTATAAGAAATAATCTAATAAACGTGAAGTGTAGAAAAACCCCTTCTGATTTTCAACCGGCACAAATAGAATTAGAGCTTCAGCATCCTTTTCCCAAACAGACCTTTTGTCTAGATCACAAATTCAGCCAACCAGCAATGTGTACAGTGGCTGCTATTTATTTTAATAGATAGGCGGGTGGGAAGCTAGATGGATAGATAGATAAATGGATAGATGGATAGATGGATGGAGAGATCCATCTTCATCTGACTGCCCTTTCTTAATATGTGTACACGGTTGATTTTTTTTCCTTGCCAATTTACTGAATCAATAAAGCAAAGGCAATGCAATGTGGAAAAAAAGTCATTTAAAACTCAAAACAAGGGAAGGGCAGCCGGGGATATCTACCATGAGAAAAAAAAATGTTTACATGCTATCCCGTACCAAAATGAAAAAGGTTGAAAGTTTAAAAGAAACTTTTCTTTCCTTTTCTTTGCCATTCATAGGAGGGTTTCTTTTTTCTTCTTCTTTTTTCCTTGAAAGTCAGAAAGAATGTTAGAAGACAAGGAAACAAAACAGCAAACAAAATGCCATTGTATTGAAGTAGCAATTCATGGGAAAACGCTTGTCAGCCTCATAATGTCTCACTTCTATGAAGCTGTTTTGAGGCTGTTTTACCGCAGGCTAAACACAATAACATGGGAATGAATAAAATATTAAATACCAGTGAGAATTTCAGAGGAATTTTCTTTTTGATTGCTTTATTTGGTGCTGCATCCAAATAATCCCACCACAGAAGTCGTTGCCTGCCATACAATCAACCAGAAACAACAGTTTTCTAAACTGGAGCATAAAAAGAAAAAGCAGAGTTGTCCCTCAGTGTGTCTACAAGCCACACAGCAGATACCCTCCTTTTCCCAGTTACCTGCCCAAGAAAATCCACTTCAAGGGGCTTAATTGGGAGATCAGTGCATCCATAACATAAAATAAACCAATCAAGGTGCATTTTGGGTCTGAGAACCAGCCAATATGAGCATTTCTCCCAAAAGAGTAGAATAGTCTCCCCTTTCCCCTTCATCTGGTGACCACACTGTACTGGCTTCAGTATACAGACTCTTCAAGGCTCTGGTACAGAGCCTGGCACTCAGCAGAATGTAGCAAATATTAGCTATTGATTGACTGAGTGATGATAACGATGATAGGGTATCTACAGTTGGTTGTTGTTTTTTAAACATGATTCTTTTCATGTGTTTATTTTACTTATAGATGAGAGCAACCAAGTCAGAGAAAGTGTTTTAAGATGCTGACTAGAACAAGGAAAACAAATATTTAGAAACTTCCATTTTCAGTGGTTTACTACTAGAAGGTGGTTATCTCATAGATGTAATTTATATACACATGAAGAAGATCATATTTTTAGAGCTAGAAATAGTTCCAAGGAATATATAGTCTAACCTCATTTTTTCAGATGAATCCACTGAGTCTCAGAGAAATAAAGTGACCTATTCCATGTCATATATGTTTTCTGTTCAATGGATATTTTGTTTTTGCATGCATATGATTTGTGTTGGATATGTTATATTTAGCAGGCTAACGTGGTTCATTTAGCTTTGCATGTATGTGCTTTTAGGGTATTTTCACATGGGGGTTGTGCACATCTTTCACATCTGCCATGATTTCAGAAATGCATTATATTTAAGTAAAGATGAGACAAAGTTATAGTTAATGAGAAAGGAAAAGGAGGCAAGGAATCATTTTAAGGAAAGCAATATGGAATACCCCTAACCTGCCATTCACAAAGCTCTGTCTAGCAGAGGGAGCTGACTATTACCTTCTTTTTTTTCTTTTTGCTAGAGTTTGGTTAACAGTGGTAACATCTGCTGGGCTGGGGAGACACAGGGCATTTGATCTGACTCACAGATGTAAAAGTGACATCTGCTTGTGACAAAGGAAGGGGAAAAGAAATTAAATTAAGCAGGGAGGCTTTTCTGTGTGGAGGAAAACCTGTTTGAAAAAGGGAAAAAAAAAAAAACCTCACCCTACAAGCCCTGACCAAGAAGGCCGCATGAGCAAGAGCACTTGAAAAGGGTACCCTGATTTCTGGATAAGCAGCTGCCAAAAGAATTGATCTCACAACATCCCAGGGTAGCAGTGTGTTGAGTCTTGCAGGCATTTCTTATAGGGAAAGGAAGGTAATCTTTTTAAGTAAGACTGGTAAAGTGAGTCCATCCAGCCAAACCAAGCAGTACTTGATCTATGTAAAGGAAATTTTGTGTTGGGAAATCCTTCCCAGCATGTCAGCAGCTCTAAGGACAAAGAACAATTATTTTGAGAATTGTAATATAAAAAATAACAGAACCCAGTAGTATCTGGGGACTTGGGATTGAGTCTACTTTTGAAAGAGTAGACTGAAAAATTTAATGACTGTATTAAAGTTCCTAATGACAGCTATCAAAAATTGGTCATTTTGTGGTTGGCAGCTATCAACTGTCTCTCAAGATCCTTCCACCTCTCAGAGGATTAGATTACGTATGTGTCCAAAGGAGACAACCAAACTTCACCATCCCGGAAAGGAAAGTCTTCTAAGTCTCCTCCTTATATTGGAGTACATTTTAGATGCTTGATAAATAGTAATTGGTGAATTCAAGACTTAGTTTCTCTAATACCCTCCCTTCTCTTTATGCTACTTATGTATATAAAATTAGGTCTCCTACAAGAGAGTATTTAGAGGTATAAGGCAAACTATGTGTTTCTAGATGATAAAAGCAAAGGCCACTGAAATAAACCCTCTAAATTCCATATGTAGTTAGTGGCAGAGCTGGAAACAGACCTGAGATTTTGTAGTACCTAAATAAGCATTTCTTTCTTATTATACTCCAGTATTTTATTTTAGGGACACAGAAATACAGGAAACCCACTAATAGGACTAAGCATTTATGTTCCAGTCAATATTTAAGAGTTGTGCCCTCCTGCTTTTGAAAACTGTATCCCTGCTCTGTGTTACTATCAACTGGAAGTCATTACTATATGACATATAAACTAACATACCACCACCATCACTCTCAAATAAAAGTATATTGTGCAAACATATTTTTATTGTAATGTTATGTAATGGTTGTTTTATTTGTTGTTTTATTTCATAAAATAAAAATAAACTGAAGAACTAGGAAAGAAAAAATGTAAAATGCCAAATAGAATTTTTTGTCATTAAAAACTATATGGAGAGCCAGCACAGTATAGATAGTATTTAATAGATGTTCATTTTAGAACTGCATCAGAGAGAGACTATCCACATTAGTCCTGTGGTTCCCTATATCAATGAAGTCATAGGTCTGTCTTAAACCATCTTCCTTCACAGATGTACTTATAAAAATAATATTACGAATATCCCTTGGCTTAACCTGTTCCTCCTTGAGTTGTCTCTATGTTGTGTCCTAGATGATTACCAAACTTTTCTACCATACTACTAATTATTTAATATTCAATAGAAATATAGAAGTTAGAAGGGAGATGGGGAAGAAAGAGTAAGGAAGGCTGAAGCTGATAGTGACTTTTTAATATCTAATTTGAGGTATCTGAGGACCACTCAGAAGGTGATGTCACCCAGGCAGCTCTCAGTAAAGCTATGCCTGAGGAAAAGGGCTAGAGATAATGATTTGGAAGTCATCTGCATAGAGGTGATCTTTGAAGCAATGGAGAGTAGATGTGATGAGGAAAGAGGATGGATAGTTAGAGAAGAAATAGGGTCATGAAAGTGTGTTGTTATAGAAGCCAAGGAAGAACAAGATGGGGGGGTTTGGGTGGCCTGTTGAGAGGTCAGGGACCCTCAATACTGACAAAAAATCATTGAATTTGGTGAGGAGGGGATAGTTCATGACTTTGCAGAAGTCAATTTCATTAGAGTGGCAGAGGGACAGAAGCCAATCAGCCAATCTGTCCTCAAGCACTATATGCCAAGAAGTGTGTTAAATGCTGAGGATACAAAGAAAGGCAAAAAGTGTAATCTCTATCCTCAAGGCTTTCTTTGAACAAGTAGGAAGACAGGAAGTAGAAGCAGAGAGCATACAGTACTCCTCCTAGAAATTTGGCATCTAATGGGAAAGAGAGATAAGATCATAGATTTAGCCATTGGAAGGGTCAAGGGAAAATTTTCATTTTTGCTTTTGTTGTTATTCTTTGCTTTGTTTTGTTTTGTGTTTTAGGGCAGGGAAGAGATGATCAAGCTTCTGGGTCATAGACAAGGGACCCTTGAATGAAGATGCATGAGGCAGAAGGACCAACTGGGGGAGTAAGGTCAAGGAGCATATGAGAGGAAATGAGATCACAGGTGAAGAGGTTAGCCTTGGAGCAAAGAGAAAGGCACCTCATCCTCTGAGACTATAGGGCTTAGAAAGTCTTAGAAGAGCTCAAAAGGGGAACCTAGGGAACTCATGTCACACATTTTCAATCTTCATCAGGTAAAAGGTGAGGCCATATCCTGAGTGAAGAGACAAAAGATGGAACTGGAAGCTTGGGAAGAGAAAAAGAATACTTGGAACAGACCCTATACAGAATAACCAAGTATAGTAATGTCCATTTTGCCATTCCTCTCACGAAGAACTGTGATAATATCAGAAGCTGTTCTTGTACGTAGAGGTTTTTTGTACGTTTCATCAGTAGCTTAGAACTATGAATTTATATACTCAATGCATAAGGATCTCTTAACATCACAGCAAACATGAAGCAGCAATCATGCTGACTCCAAAGTCAGTCTTTGCATCTGGTTTTGAATCCTGGCACCTCAACACCCATGAGAACCTGGGCAAATATTCAGACCTTTGGAGGAGGAGTAATTTTTATTGTTTTACTTTCTTGTTGTGTCAGATGATTTCTGAGGTTTCTATTAGCTTTACGTATGATGCTTCCTGGATTAGGATGTCATTAGAACCTCTACTACCATTTTGGATGCTTTTACTACCAATAAATTGGGATGCCCCAATTTATGAAAAGATTGCATTGAAAAAACTTCTCTTTTCTGTCAACATGATCTAGTATACTTATTGAACACTATGCTAGGGTAGTCTTTCCTTGATGCCTGTTAAAAATGCAAGCTCCCTGAGCTTTTAGTCATTTTCACTTGAATGTGAATAATTTTAGGTCCTTTAAGGGGATTTTACCAGAAAGGAAACAAGAGGCTGTTGAGTGTCTGTGTGAGAGGGAGGAGCAGAGCCAAGCAGAGGAAAGGTGTGGACTTTGAAGCCCGGGAACACTGAAAAAAAAAAAGGAAAAGTCAGTGTGGCCCACTGGAATGAATATTAGATTTAAAGTCAGAAGCGCTGGGTCACAGCTCTGTTAGAAAGACCCTGTGTTTAGGAACAACTGTCAAGTACTGTTCTTGCCACTAGGAAATAAGAAATACAGGTAAAGGGGTATAGAAAGTTATTTGGCCATACAGGACAAAAGAGAAGATGGAGACAAGGGCAGAGAGGGATGATAGAAGAGAGAGCAGATTGGTGACAGGGGCAATTAGAATGCTCGGTGTTTTGGGCTGGGGGAGGGGACAAAAGGGGAGAAAATTTGGAACCCAAAATTTTGTGAAAATGAATGTTATAAGTTAAGTAAATAAATAAATTAAAAAAAGAAAAGAAAAAGAAAGACCCTGTGTGAACCTAGGAGAACCATTTATCTTTCCCTAGACATCAGTTTTCTCATCTATAAAAGAAGAAGGCTAGACTAGATGATACCAAAGGCCTGTCATAACTCTCCATCTGAAACAAAGCCTCTATTAGTCTCAGCTTTCTTAGGAGTAGGTTAAATTGGATGATCTTTAAGGGTCCTCCTAGCTTTAAATGGTATACTCTACATACTCTTTAGATGATAAACTCGATATAAAAATTCTATGTGGTGGAAGAGTATTAAAGTCTGAACATCAGTGTGAAGAAATGTTTGTTTGAGAGGGCAGATGACAGAAGTATGAGCCAAAATATATGCAATAGGACAAAACTTCATATTTTGAGGGAGAAGTTAAATCTCCAAGTATCAAAATTCCTCCTTGATTAACTGGCAAGCAAACTTAGAAGAGATTTGGATTCAAGGATCAGGAGATCTGGATTAAGGAAAGGATTTGCTCTGAATGTCTGACTTTCCTTTGCTTCAGTTTCTTGATTTATCTCTATGAAATGAGGATAATATCACTGGCCCTTCCAAATTGAAAACTCATTCCCTTCATCAAACTTAAGAACTAGAAAAGAAAATAATGAAATCTGAAGGCAGACTTCTTACTCCTTATGGCATGTTAGAATCTTCTAAGTTATTGAAAATAATTTACAAATATTTATCTACAATAAAAATTTGAAATATAGGATGAAATACATCACCAGAAAGGAAAGGCTAACCTCTTCACCTGTGAACATCTATAAGTATTCTCTTTGTTTGGGTATGGGAGTGGGTGGCATTCTTCCAATGAGGTAAGATACAAACTATATCTGGCCCCCAAATATGATTAGCTGGGCACCTACAAGGGAACTAAGATCTTTTATACTAACATAGACACAAGTTTTATCATGAGATTCCTGAGGGAAACCATGGGTGGGAACATGAGCCAAAGAGTAAGATTTTGTGAAAAGCCTTCCAAGATTGAGCCTGGTCCATGTTTTGAGTTGCAGGTTATGCCTATGAAAGCTTATTTAGGATTGTTTGATAAAAACAAAATGTAGACTACTTGCCCTCAAAATTGTACATGAGTGTATTTGGAGCGAAAAGTCATCCTATCATCTACTTCAAACACATAGAAAAACTTATAGGAACATTTTCTCCCATATAAATTCATTGAATCATGAATTTAGAACTGATAGGGACATTAGGAGTCATCTAATCCAACCCTCTCCATTGACAAATGAGGAAACTGAGGCCAGGAGAGGTTTAATTAATTGCTTAATGCTGCTCTAGAGCAGCTAAGTGGCAAAGTGGATAGAGTACCAGGCCTAGTGTCAGGAAGACTTCTCTTCCTGAGTTCAAATCTGGTCTCAGACACTTCCTAGCTGTGCTACCCTGGGCAAACACTTAACCCTGTTTGCCACAGTTTCCTCATCTGCAAAATGAGCTGAAGAAGGAAACAGCAAGTCATTCCGTTATCTTTGCCAAGAAAACTCCAAATGGGAACACAAAGAGTTGAATATGATTAAAAAACAGCTCAACACAAATGCTGATCAGTATTAACTGACAGAGCTAGGATGTGAATCCAGTTCTTTTGATTCCAAAGCCAACATTCTTCCCATTATGCTACACTAAGTCTTTATATATTATCCTTCTCAGGTGAATTTACATTTTTAGAAAGAATTCCTGGAAACAACAATGAGATGCAAAGAAATAAATGGTGGAATGTTAAGCATCTGTGAGGAAGTTGAGTGTGGTGGCTTCCTGGGTCACTGAAATCACACCTGGTATGCAGCCACCTACTCCATTAATGGTTGAGTCTGTCCCTGTGGTTGGTTCTACAGGCCTCTAAGATTCCTTAATTTATGCATGCAGTTCCGATTAAGGTCAAGAAATTCCAAGTAAAGTTCTGTATTGAGATGGCTTTTGCATTTTAATGTGGCCAGATCTTCAGAAAGGGGAGCATCCAAACTGAAAAGAATGAGGTAAACATTTAAGCCCCCGCCCCCTACTCTCTTACCAGGCTCATTCTTGAAATAAATGCAATGAATAAGAGTTGTTTAAATAATTGACAATGATCATTTGTTATTCGGACTTGATTTTGTTTTCTTTTGCCAATAAAGAGCATAGCAGTTTAATTCAAATTTAAGCTGATTCAGATTTCAGACTCAAATGTAAACTTCAGAGTTCAGGGACAGCTACTATGTGTTCTAGCATCATTTTTCCAGACCTCAGGAGCCTTAAGACAATAACGTGGTTATGATGATGAATGCATACAGTCTTTTCACCCATTAAGCATAATGACCTCCACTAAAGTCTGACTCCGATGTCTCATTATAGCGTGGAAGTGACCTTGGGAAAGCAGTCCAAAGTGGGTGGTAAGCTCCATCAAAGTCTAAATCCTGACTCCACACCAATAGTCAACAAGTGCAGAAGGGGAAAGATCACTATTTGCTATCAGATGCAAGTTCTCATTTTACCAAACTGCGAAGGCTTTGAATGTAGGCCTAGTAATGGATTGACTATCTATTGCCTGAATTCCAGCTTAGCTAAGTTTAGAGAACCTCCTCACCAGGTTGACCACACAGTGATGAAATTTTTGCATTCAGTCAAAGTGAGAACTTGGAAAGACCTTAGCTTAAAAAGGCCAAAGTCTTCCATTGCATTCTGGGCCTTCTCCAGTTGTCTTGATCTACATCTGGCCACTGGACCCAGATGGCTCTGGAGGAGAAAGTAAGGTTGGTGACTTTGTACAGCTCTCCCTCACTTAGGTCCATTTCACTTGCAAGTCATGGCATCATCTTCCTGATGTCATGATCCTCTTCAAGAATGAAGGACAAATCACAACCACAGAGGCTTCAATTATCCAACTGTCTCAGCTCTAAGAAAGAGCAACTAATAATTTCTTGACTTGTCTTAATGATAATTTCATTTTTCAAAAGGTGGAGGAAACAATAAAAAGAACTTATTTTATGGATCTATTTCTCACCAAAAAGGAAGAACTAGTTGCAAGGAGGAAATGATAATAGGCTCAGGGGAAAGTCACTATTGAATCTCTCTGTAATCCATGGCCTCGAACCCTCAGCTCTAGGCTTGCCTGGACCAGGTTCAATCTTTGGATACTATTTGCAAAATAACTAAGTATTTATATATCTGTATATATATATATAAAATGTAATAACTACATATAAATAACTAACTGTAACTATAAAAAATAACTACTTGTGTCCCTACTCATAATTACCTCTAGAAATCTCAGAATATGTATCATGACTAAATCTCCATAAGTGCGGGTAAAAGGATCCTCAGCTCCCATGCAGACATCCCACTATCAAGATTTTTGGACACTGTATTTCACCCCAAAGGTGACTCAACAGAAGTCCATAAGCATTCACTCTATTATCCTTACTTTTCCAGTGAGTTCCATCTTTCTCCCAGTGACTTAACATTCTTCTGGATTTATGACATTATCCTGAAATTTGAGGCTCTCCTCATTTCAGATTGATTGGAAGTCAAGACCTTATTCATCATTCTTGCATGGTCCAAACATGGTTCTGCCTCTTCTCCCTAAGAACATGGGTCCAAGAACTTGTTGCTGCCCCAAATTCTCATTTCCTTTTTAGGAGGCTAGGTTCAGTACTCATAGAGAGTACGGATCAAAACTGTCCTGTCATTGGGGATGGAATGGTTACTGTTTGGGTACTCTTTGGAAACTCTACCACTTTTGATATGCAGCTTCCAACTGCTGCTCTGCTGTTACTTTTCCATGCCTAGATCCGGAACTTTTGTCCCTCCAATGTTGTTCCCAATAGTTTCCATCTTACAGACTGAAAAGATCAAGCACTTTGCTTGCTTCGTAGCTGCCATTTCTGGAATTGGAGATTTGTAGTATTGACTGTGTCAGTAATTGGACTTCACCCTGTTCCCATCACCCCCAGATACCCCATCATAGTGTTTTAGGTATCTGGTCTCTAGTCTGTCTTCAGCTCTCTCTGAATCTCTCTTTGAACCCTCTGAAAGATTTGCCTGTCTTTTTTTAATAGCTAGGTTCAAGCTCCTCAAGATCCCCACCCAATCAATTTATTCCTGAAAGCCAAGCATTCCATTCAGCGGCAATTTTTTCACCGAATCAGGAAAGCACAAAATCCTAAACCATTGCTTCATTCTTTAATGAAGGGCTTCTTAAACTGAGAGCCATAAATTTGTTTTAAAACTAATAAATAATAAATTTATTTAAAACATAATAATAATAATAATAATAATAATATATTCCCTCCCTCCACTTTCCCTGCCCCCAAAACTTCAAAACCAAAGATGTACTTAGAGAAGTCCATAAACATGAAAGTTAGCCTTCCTTTTCTATCTGGTGACTTACCTCTGCTCATTAAGGACTTCCCATGATAGTCATTATATTGTTCCAGCGTGCCTCCCTAGGAAATTAGGCACAAGAATATATATAATAATAAATAATAAATTTGTTTACAACTAATTTTCTGACCTTATTTCAATGTAAGTGGTGTCTTTTGAAATCTTATAGAAGGGGTCTATAGGCTTCAACGAACTGCCTAGGAGATCCACAACACAAAAAAAGTTAGGAGCCCCACTTAAATGTCATCAAACTTGTTCATACTCTTGTTCATACTCTATAGTGCCCTCCTTACCCTAGCTAAAATTTTATAGCCTGTACAAATCACACTATGGATCCAGGCCAGCTGACTTAAAGCTCCAGTTTTGTCTTTCTTAGAAACTGAGAAGTTTTCGCTATATCAAAAAACTAACACAATGCAGCAGTTGCCTTCTTTCCTGAATATGTTTCCCAGCACTTTATATCTACTCATGATGGGCAGTTTTTAGATGTTCCTCAAATCACCAATCTCTGTGATGGTTCAGACTTCATATAGCTTGGTTATTTTAGTGCTTACATTCACTTGGAAACATGGAATTGTACAAAATTCTTCCAGGCTTATTCTAATCTGTGCATGCACGCACTCATGTGTGTGTGTGTGTGTGTGTGTGTGTGTGTGTGTGTGTGTGTGTGTGTGTAACTCCCAAGCAAATAAAAACATAGGAAAAATGTCAACAAACAACTAGATGAAATGAAACAGAAAATTAAAATAACAAATAGCAGTAAAAAATGAAAATGAGAGTGGAAAAAATAAAACATTCCACCCCAAACATACTTATGCACAATTTTGACAGGTCATCCTGATCTATGCCATTCTACAGCAATTAATCTAGTTTAAAAAAAATCAAACAATCTGGATGAGTCTTCACAGTGTAACCCCAAATCATGAACTTACATAGACCAGGTTCAACCTTTAAAGGCTTTGCACAAAATCACACTCTTTAGTTCATGTTTCTTTTGAGAATCTCATGAAAAAACTGATGTCTATATTAGTATAAGGGACCTTAGTTCCCATGCAAACATCTAGATAACAATATTTTTGGGGGATACATATGTCTCACTGGAAGAATATCCCCTTCCCCCAATTTCCCTGCCCCCAAAACTTCAAAACCAACAATGTACTTAGAGAAGTCCATAAACATGAAAGTTATCCTTCCTTTCCTATCTGGTGACTTCTCTCTACTCTTTAAGAACTTCCCATGATAGTCAAATAAGTCATATTGTTCCAGCATGGCTCCCTAGGAAATTGGGCACAAGAATTCAGCCTTTTTCTCCTGGTTATACTCTACATTATTAGCACTTGGGACAGAGAAGAAGTCAGGTGCAATCTGATATCTGGGCCAAATGTTGGGAAAACATATCTCAAAGGAAGAGAAAGGCTAGGTAAGATCTTGAGGACTCAAATTCTCTTGGAGAAGTCAAGTCAAGAATGAAATTCTGGAGACAGAAACAATTCCAATGGGGGAAATGTCCCTTATTTGAGATCAGCTTAACAGATTTCTGATAGCAACCTTTGACAGGCAATGGAGGACTTATTGTGTGACGCAAATGAAGAAAGAGGAAGGAGGCCAAAGATACTGATAAAGGATGTGGAGGAGATGGGATGGAATGGGATCACTTGTGCAGGTAGAGAGACATTTGCTTTAGTGAAGAATAAAGTCACCTCTTCCTGTGAGATGGGGCAAAGGAGGAGATGGGGCAGAAGTCATCTGAATGATCCGGGATGAAAGAAGAGAGAACACTAAAGTGACATTGCTTACTCCATAATTCTGCCCCCAGATGTTCTTCTAGTCTTATAGTAATGGAGTTTGTTGATTTTTCACTGTAACGTATTCTTGCCTCACTCTCAGAATGGCACCAGGTAACACAGATCATTGGTTCCAAGAGACCAATGAAGATACACAGGGTTGTCAACCAACTTAGATGTAAAAACATAGGTACAGGAGGTGGAAGTAAGGGGATCAATGGGAAGGAAGGGATGAAAGCAGATCAATACCAAAATGTGGCATCATCCTATAAGAATAGAATGAGAAGTGCTAATGGCCAGAATGATCTAACCCTACAAAATAAGACTAACCATCACAACAGCAAAGGTTCTATGAGTTTTATTGTAATCTGGTGTCGAAAGTAACATGGTAAGCACTGCGGACCTGGACTTAAGTCTTAACTCTGATATTCACTAGCTTTGTGACCCCTGGCAAGTCACTTCACCTTTCTCAGCTTCAGTTGCCTTATTTGTAAAATAGAGATAATGATGCCTATGATACCTATCTCTCAGGGTTGTTGTGAGGATCAAATGGGATAATGTATGTGAAGTACTAACCAGTCAATGTTAGCTTTAAATATTACTAATTCAAGTTCTCCTACTTTAAGCATCAGAATGTGCTTTCTCGGACTGGAAATTGTTTTAAGAGAATGCTCTAATATATAGGTAATATCCTTGTGTGTTTTAATTAGATTGTTGAAAATCAGGAATGATATCATATCATTTCCTAGTAATATAAAAATTTCCCAGAAATGTCAGCTGCACATTTTTAGTAATTACATTATGCTAATCAACTAAAATGGCTTAGTAATAAATGCTAATAAATAAAAATAAAATCATAATCTTAGAATCATAGGGTTAGCAGGAACCTCCAGAAGTCAGTCAATTCATCCCTCTGCCTTCAGGCATACTTTATCCCTAAACAATTTCAGAATGAAATAATACTATGGCAAAAGATTTGTAGTATATTGGATTACCTCTTTCTCTCCCCACTACATTATCAGACACCACCACCTACCCCTCGCCTGCCAGTCCAGAAAAATGTCAATAAGTTCCACTTATTTCAGAGAACATTAACAAAGATTGAAATTTATTTGAGGAGATATTTAAATAATTAAATGGAGCAAATTCTCAGAAATGAGACCACAAGTATACCTTCCAATATGCCTGCAGGCATAGTTATTACACAAGATGAAAGTGAATACTGTGCTTGGACAGATGTGATAGTTTCTTAATGGCCCAAGTAACATAGTCAACGGTTTATTTCCTATCAACAGTTTTACAAAAGCTCAGTATATGTTAATGGTGTTTTAGACGTGTATGGCTTAGGAAATATGTTTAGAATCCTGCCTCATATTTTGTAGAAAATATTTGTCACTGGCTCCCTCTTCTCCTCTCTTTCCCCCTCATCCCATATTAGTCAGATGCCTTCTCCCACTATCTCCTCATTCACTCCTGTCTCACAGGAAGAAATGACTTTACCTCTTACCAAAACAAATGCCTTTACCTACATGAATGATCCCATTCCATCCCTTCTCCTCCACTTGTCTTTAGTCTCTCCCTGCCTACTAGCTCCTTCCTACTGCCTGCAAACATTCCCCCGTCTCCCCCATCCTCAAAAAACCATCATTTAATCCTTCCATCTGCACTAACTATGGTCCTATATCTCATCACGGCTAAACTTCTTGAGAAGATTGTCTGTAATAGGTTCCTCCACTTTCTCTCTTCCCTTCTTCACTTCTTACACTGTGCCTTCTGACTTCATCATTCTCCTGAAACCGCTCTCTCCAAAGTTACCAATGATCTCTTAATTTCTAAGTCCAATGGGCATTTCTTAATCCTCCTTCTCCTTGACCTCTGCAGCCTTTGACACCATTGACCACTGTCTTCTTGATATATTCTTTCTTCTAGGTTTTTGAGACACCACTTTCTCCTGGTTTTCCTTCTACCTATCTCACCACTTCTCAGTCTCCTTTGCTGGATCCTTATCCAAGTCATGGTCTTTAATTACATGGAAAGCTCTGTCCTGGCTCCTCACTTAGTGATTTCACCTCTCTACTAAGCTCCAATCTCACATCTCCAACTGTCTTTCAAACATTCTGAACTAGATGTTTAGTAGACATCCTTATTCCATCATCTTCTTCCTAAGTGCTCTACCCCCTTCCTGCCTTGTCTATTACTGTTCTCTCGGGCTCCCAGGGTGGCAATTTAAGTGTCATCCTCAATGCCTCACTCTCTCCCCTCCCTTACTCCCCACCTCAATCCAATCTGTTGCCAATGCCTATAAATTTCACCTCTACAACCTTTTTCTAATATATCCTTTATCTCCTCTCATACTACTACCCATCCTGTACCTCACACTTTAACTATTGAAATAATCTTCTGGTGGGTCTGCCTACCTCAAGTCTCTCCTCCTCTAAACCATCCTCCATTCAGTCACTAAAGTGATTTTCCAAATGTGCAGGTCCAGCTGTGTTACATCCTATAAAATAAACTCCTCTGATGCCCTATCACCTCCAGGATCAAAGCCAAAATCCTCTGGCATATAAAACCCTTCATATCCTGCCCAGTCCTACATCTTTCCAGTCATCTTACCTCTTATTCTCTACCTCCTACTCTTGGATTGAATGACACTGACCTCCTTAATGTTCTGTGAACACATCAACGCACCCCTTGGTACCAGGTATTTTCTGTCTGTCCATCATGCTTGGAATATTCTCCTTCCTTGTCTCTGCCTCCTAGATTCCCTGGCTTCCTTCAAGTCTCAAATAAACCTCATCTTATACAGGAAGCTCTTCCCAACACCTCCTATTCTAGTGCCTTCTTTTTGTTAATTATTTCCTATTTATGATGTACATAGCTTGTTTTTAAATGTTTACTTGCTTGCTGTCTCCCTCACTGGATTGTGTTCTTCTTGAGGATGGAGACTGTCTTTTGATTCCTTCTGTATCCCAAATAGTGCCTTGACACATAGAAGGAACTAACAGCAGCTTTTTGACTGACTGACTGACTTACAAGCTTCTCACCCTTGAACTTCCC
The DNA here is from genome assembly GCF_028372415.1 of Notamacropus eugenii. Lineage (NCBI taxonomy): Eukaryota > Metazoa > Chordata > Mammalia > Diprotodontia > Macropodidae > Notamacropus > Notamacropus eugenii. Next base: position 95,827,535 of record NC_092877.1, read on the forward strand.
TCAGCACTTGAATCTGTCTCACCCTGCACCATGCCAGTCTCTTTCTCCCACTGATACCAATCCTTTCAGGGATTCCATTTAGCCAATAGGCCCAGACCAGTCATGTTTCATTCTCCACCCAGCTGGGCTTCTGATCTGGACTTTACCAACATGATCTTGTGACTTTCACTCCTTTCTCCTGACTCTCTTTGTTTTGAAGCTCCCTCTCATCCTCCTCTTTCCCCATTAGAATATAAGCTCTTTGACAGCAGGAACTGTTTTTTTCTCTGCTTGCATTTGTATTTCTAGCCCTTATTGAAGTGTCTGGAACAAGTAAAGCCTTAATAAATGAGTGCTTCCTGACTTACTACCTTCGAATTGTGTAATCCAGTCAACCTGACCTGGGAGGAATGAAAATCCTTGTGGCTTCAATGGAAAAGGTAAGACAAAGTTTGAGGGCTAACCTGATGAGATCATAGTTGCAACGATTCATGAATCAAATTAGGTTCTTCTGCAAATAGAAGTTCTTCCAAGTAATAAATAAGTTTGTTGCATTTTGAGCTGAAAAGCATCTCAGAGACCAGCTCATTTTAATGATGAGGAAGCTGAGAACCTGGGGAGTGGAGATGCCTTGTCCAGGGATATATAGGAAACAAGCTTCAGAGGAACGTTTTGAACCCAGGTCCACGGGCTCCAAAGCCAGCGCTTTCTGCATGGGTTACAGTTCTGAAGTCTCTCAAAATGATTTTCCTTTACATTATTCTGTTTGTTCATTGTTCTTTCGGTTCTTTTCATTTCCTTCTTCATCATTGTACATTTTCTCCAGTTTCTCAGAAACAATATTTGGTGTCATTATTATTATCCCTAATTATTATTATTATCAATATTATTGTTAATTATTATTATCCCTAATAATATTTTTATTTTTTACTTTATAAAAAAGACTACATTTTCTTTTTTATATGAGTTTGCCAAATATCAACAAATATGAATATTTCCCTATACAAAGAACAGAAAAGGAATACTGTATATACTACTCTACAATGTATAACTTGTTTTTTTATATACTTCAACACTGCTTGTCTGTGTTCCCTTGTGAACTTTTTTCTACTTTCTTCTCTGTGTTACTTAATGATTCATTGACATTTTTTCCCCATTTGAGGCAATCAGGGTTAAATGGCACAGCTAGTAAGTATCTGCGGTCAAATTTGAACTCAGGTCCACCTACCTCCAAGGCTGATGCTCTAACGGCTATGCCACTTAGCTGCCCCTGACCTTTTTTTCTTTTTTTCCCCCTTTCTTAGTACCACCAAATACTCAAAAATGAATAATTGAAACCCTTTCTCATAACAAATCAAGCAAATTCACACATTGGCCAAACCTAAAAATATGTCTCATTTTCTCCTTCTAATCCCTTACCTCTCTGCCATGGGGTGAAAAGCAAGATTCATTATGAGTCTTCTGGAGTTATGATCACTCATTTCATTGGTCATAGTTCTTAAGTCTTTCATAGTTTTCTTCCTTAACAATGTTGTAATCATTGTATCTATCTATCCCACGAAGTAACTTTATTAAAACATTTTTTAAACCAGTACCACATAGTTTTGGTGATTACTGCTTGGTAATATGGTTTGAGATCAGTGGGTTCCTTTCATGTCTTTTTCATTATTTCCTATGAAATTCTCAACCTCCTGTTCTTCCAGATAAATTTTATTTTGTCTAGTTGTACAAATGAACTTGGTAGTTTGATTTTTATGGCATTAAGCCTGTTAATTAATGTAAGTGGCAGAAACATTTCTGTCATATTCGCATGGCTCAACCATAGCACTAAAAATCTCTCCAGTGATTTCAATCTTAACTTCATTTCTGTATTAATAATTTTGTAATTGTATTCATGAAAGTACCAAGTATATCTTGAAAGGTAAACTCCCAGATGTTTTACACATTTTTGTAGTCTCTTTAAATGGAATTTGTTTTTATATCTAATTCTGCTGGGTTTTGTTAATAATATACAAAATAGCTAATGCTTTTGTGCATGTTTAGCACTCTTAAAATGCTATATAAAATGTTAGTTATTATTATCCCTAATAATAAGATTTTTTTCAAGAATTAGGGAACATTTCGATGAACTTTAAGCAGCAGAGTTAAAAAATATTCTCCCTAATTCTATGACTTTGGGTTCGGAGACAGGGTTCATGCAATTTTGTGTAGGGAAGTTTGCTATAGATTAGAGGACATGGGAATGGAGAAGTATGATCAACTATGGGATGAGAACAGTCACTTCAGAAGTCTACATTGTACCCTGTAATCCTGCCTAAAGTTCTTTACTTAGATATTCTTTTCTTTAGAATTTCAAGGTTTTTCCCATCCTCAAGAGTTTCTTATTCCCAAAAAAGATGCTCCCAAGAAGAGAAATCCACTAATAGCAATAGCTGACATTTACACAGCACTATAGGGTGCCCTATACCCTGTAAAGTTTCTCTATATAAGAGATTACAGAAACTAATGGGCACTTATTTACCGGATTGATATAGTGTTCATTATGACAGGCTTGATTTGTAAGTTGTGAAAAGGACCTACTTCAAAATTTCTTTTTTTTTTGATGAACTTGATAAACGTCAATAAATGTGAACATTTAAGCACAGAGGAAAAAAAGAGGATTGCATATGAAATGGTAAATTTCTGTTACGCACAGTTTGTTTTCTAGTCTAGTTTTGGGTTTGGGTGGTGGTTGTATTTTTTTTAAATTCTAATTTACTGTGGAAATAGGTTTTGCGTGACTTCATATGTACAGTAGTATATTTCTTGTCTTCTCAGTGGGTGGGGAGGAGGGAAAGGAGGGAGAGAATTTGTAATTGAAAATATATTTTTGATAATTCAGATTTAGCAAGACAGTTCTAACACTGCCCTGCTTGTCTGTGGCCCTGAGACCTCTAGTCTTTAATACAGGACTTCATTCATTTTGACAAGTATTCATTAATTATATCCAATATTCAACGCATTGTGCTAGGTACTAGAAAAATATTCTTTAAATGACATGTTCCATGTCCTTAAGAAGGTGTTTTCCGAGGGACAGAGGCAATCCAGCAGGAACAAAGATGACTATAATACAAAGTAGACAGCTCTAGGGGCAAAAGAAAGATTTTAGACAAAATTTTGAAGGAAAATTTGAGGAGGGAGAAAGCATTTTCAGTGGGGTGGGTGTGTCAGCAAAGGGTACACAGGAACTACAATCATCAAATAAGAGTGAAAATACCTGAACTCAGGTTGGAACTATGAGAGAAGACAGAAGAAGATGGATGTGTGAGATGCTGAGAATATAGACTCATCAAGACCCGGCAAATGATCAAACCAAGTGGAGAGAGTCCAAAACAAAGGCAGGGAAAGGAAGAATCAAGGACCATGATAACTGGGAGAATATTAGTGCCCTGGTCTCAGGTGAGTAAATTTGGGGGAGAGGTTTAGGAAGAAAGTCCATGAGCTCCATTTTAGGTAAGCTGAGTTTGAAATGCCAATGGTATATTCTGATGGAGATATCTAGTAATCAGTTGGTCTTATGGAAATGGAGTTCAAGGTAGAGATTAAAACTTGATATATCAATATGGGAATCTATCTGATAGGAAAAGAATAATTGAATCCTTTGGAGTTCATGTAATCAGCAAGGGAAAGAGTGTAAAAGTGTGTAAAAGAGTGTAAAATAAAAAGAGAAGTGAGGTCATAACAGAATCTTGAGGGATACCCATACATTGGGGTTGAAAGATAGTTGAAGAGCAAGAAAAAAGACTACACAAGGAAGTAGGAAAACCAGGAGAGAACGATATGGAAGCCAAGGGATGAGAAAGTTTCTAGGCAGAAGGGTCATCAATAGCATCGAAAAAAGAGAACAACTTCAGAGAAGTCAATAAGGAAGAGAACTCAGAAAGAACCATTGGATTTAGTAGCTAACTAGAAAGAACCAATTTAGTGGAGTGATGGGGGCAGGAGCGCTTTCATAAGGGGTTGAGAATTGCGTAAGAAGTAAGGAAATATTGGGAAGGGGAGTAGGTAAGTGTCTCTAGGAGATTGGTAGTGAAAAGAAAGAGAGGTACAGATTAATAGCATGGGGGGATGATATGGCCAAATGGAGAGAAAATGGATAAAATCAACGTTATGGAGAGAAATCTAAACAAACAATATTATAAATAGAAAAACTTGAAATGTGTGTAAGAGAGTAATATGGACCACATGATGTATTTGGATGTAACCAAGATATACAGAATACTACACATATGGAGTGATCCTAAGTCATCAGGAGCCTCAGTGGAATGTATAGATTTGTTCTGATTTTCCTGTATTTTTTCTTCTTTATTTTGTGGCATTTATATTAAATTCATATATAAGATGTCCCTCTCAGGGTTATTTTTTTGTTCATTTGAACCCAATAAACATTTAATCACTCCAACAAAATGTCCTCCTGCCCTCCTGCATATTTATTGGTAATTTTGCTGATTTCTCAGTCTTTTGACTCTGAAATGGTTATGAAAGAAGTCACCATTGGATAGCGGAGAGTGACCTCAAATATTTCCAGCTAATCAGAACTAGATCATAGTTCAATTCATGCATAGGCTGTTGTATTGGTTACAAATGAAACAACATTTCTTTCAGCCACTAGTTATCTTTCTAATCTGAAAGAATAAGCCATCTCATGGCCGAATTGCAACCCCTTTTTTGGCTGATTTTTGTCAGGCCCATATATTAGACATGACTGTACAGTGAGAGATAGCACAATTCAGCTTGACCGACATCTTATGGAGATGTATATGACCACTGAAGAATAACAATCTAAGAAATTATCCATCATCTCATGATGGTATGTACTCCTAGCCCTGAGGATATGGGAAAAGCAAAAATGTTGAATTTAAATTTAAAGAACTTAACTTTTAAATACTGGGTTACTGTAAACCAATACCGCACTTGAATTTTTGCTCTATTTCAATGTAATAACTTTATTAAAAAATAAACCTTGTGCTAAGAATTTTGGAACATTATGATTGAAGTAACCCTTTAAAAGAGTCCTGCTGTATTTCTTTGAGAAGATAGTGAGTTACTTTTTGGAGATTCCTTTAGCATTCAGGTTTCCAAGTTTCCTTCTGAATTAAGAAAGAACAAAAAGTGAGCTGAGCTTCTGTCTTACCCTACCCAGTGGTCTTACCTCCAAAGGTTGCTGGCCATAACCATGCCAAGAGCTGGACTCCAGAGTTGAGATTAAAGAAGAGAATGAAAAGATGAAGAAGAAACAAAGGAGAAAAAAATGTAGAGAGAAAGTAATATGTTAAAAAAAAAAAAAGGAGGACAGAGTGGGCTGACATCACATATCCATTATCATGTTGACCTTGACTTGCTGATTTGGACACTATGCTGCTGCCCATCGAGCTTAATGCTTCACTTTGTTCTACCACTGTTTTCACCACCATGTCACTGGAAAACCCTCCTCTCTTTGGCTAACCCTTCTGTCTTACAAAACCTGGACATTTTTTGTGGAAGAAATTATGTCCGCAATAAAATTGAGTTCTTCAGACAAAAAGAAAAACATGACCAAATTTGAATACTGATTATTTTTAAATTGTGGTTTCAATGCACACTAAGGCTTGTCAGTCTGCAAATGATCCTCCAAAAGGTAGAGAACTATTTCAGGTTATTAGCTGTAGCCTGAATTAATACACAAACCTTTATCCAAGTAACAACTAATTCAGTTGCCTTCTGCTTTTTGAAGTCATTAAAACAAGTTTTCAATATCTGAATGGCTGGGGTTCTTTCTTATTAATGTGAATCAATAGTAACTTAATATCTATATCTCTTTTATACTTCTTTTAAAATTTACCATTATTTCAATTCATTTTAAATGACCTTGAATAGTTTTTTGAATTAAGGAGGGAAAGGCTTTTGGACACTAAAACAAACATGCCTATCTGCAAATACAGGTTTCTGTATATAAGCTATGATAAGACTTCTATTGGATTTTAGTTCAAGAAGCACTTAATAAATGTTATATCTGTAGCATGAGTCAATTTAACAAGGAGCACCTACTGTGTACCAAGCATTGGGTTTGGCCCTGGGGACAAAAAGACAAAAATAAAATCATCTCTGCCTTCAAAAGTTTACTTTGCACTGAAGAACCATTGGAGTGAGTGATATCCTAGCTTTTTACAAATTGGGCAAATGGGTTATGAAAATATTATGCCTCTATCTGTAGGATCTCCCAGACTGGACATGACTAACACTCATGTTGAATGCTCTGTATCAAATGAACATATCTCCATGAAATTTGAAACATTCTGCTTGACCATTTCCATCAAATTGATTCACTGACAATGTTGTTTGGGCAGGATGTAGTAACAGCCTCAGTGACCTTGCCAAGGTCACACAGGCATAGAACCAAGGTAGACAACATTTCCTCCTTAAAGCTATAGAAAGATGAGTTCCTTGATCAAAAAGTTCTAATTACTTAGCATTTATGTGAACTTTTAAAAGCAGTTATAGACATAGGTGGCATTATATGTGTATGTATGTTTATATAATATACATATATATATACGTGCATATACACACATTTGTTATTGTGCAGTTATTTCAGTTATATCCAATTCTTCTTGACCCCATTTGGGGCTTTCTTGGCAAAGATAATGGAGTTGTTTGCCATTTCCTTCTCCAGCTCACTTTACAGATGAGGAAACTGAGGCAAATAGGGTTAAGTGACTTGCCCAGGGTCACACAGCTAGTGTACACACAGCTCTGAGGCCAGATTTGAATTAAAGAAGATGAGTCTTCCTAACTCCAGGTCTGGCACTCTCTTCATTGCACCACCTACCTGCCCCCCTCCACCCCCGACAAGCACACAGATACAAGAATACCTACCAAGTGATCATCCAGCCTTTGCTTAAAGAACTCTATTAAGGTGCAAGCTGTCACCTCCCAAGACATCTCATTCTGCTTTCACACATCTTTGATCATTAGCAAGTTCTCCCTGATGTCAAGCCTGTATCTTCCCTCTGCATTTTCCACTCACTACTCCTACCTCTGGGGCTACGTTCAATACATCTTATCCCTTTTCCACAGGATCACGTAACAGCCCTTCAACTGCTTGAAGATAGGCCTAGTGTCTCCCATAAGTCTTCTCCATGCTGACTATCCATAGGACACTCAACTGATCCTATGAGGGCATGATCTTGAGTCTTTTCATCATCCTGTTTGTTCTCCTCTGCGTATTTCCCACCTTATTGATGCACTTCCTAAAATGAATACAAAGTGCTCAAGTACCCAGTGCTGAGTGCAGTGCCCATGTGTGGTCTGACCAGGAAAGATCTATAGCAGCACTACCCCTTGTCTACTGCTGGAAGCTAGACTTTTAATGTAGTTTAAGATCACATAAGCTTTTTTGGTTGCATATCCCACTACAGACTCATACTAAGCTAAAACCCCTAGATCTACCTGTCTACATACCTACCTACTTATCTATTTATCAATCTATCACCTATCTATTATCTATCTATCATCTATCTATCTATCATCTATCTATTTAATCTTTCCTTCCTTTCTCTTTGACTTAGATTCCCTATATTTCTTTCTTTTGATGCTCTCTCACTTCTCATATTTTAGGGTCTAAACTTGCCATTTGCCATTTTTGTTCTATCTTTTCCAATCCAAGCATTATCCCCTTTTGTAGAGGAAACTGGAGAAAAGTAAGAGTTGAATAGTTCTGCATTTTATCATCTCTGTTATCATTTCTTGTCCTCTACATCCAGAGATATCACCTTTTAAAAAATCTTCTTGCCTTCCTAACATATAGTGGTGCAAATTAAATGGGACAAAATAAAATAACCAAATTTATTTATTTACCAGTGGATCTCAGAGTGTGATCTGGGAACCCCTGGAGGTCAAAAAGACCTTTGCAGGGAATCCATGAGGTCAAAACTATTTTCATACTGATATTAAGATGTTTTCATTTCTAATAGGGTAAATATCAATAAATATAATCCACATAAACACAAGTTCTTTGGGCAGGGGGTCTTCAATAATTTTTAAAAGTTTAAGGGGATTTTGAAATAAAAAATGAGAACCACTAATACATAGATAAACACAAATAAAACACAATTTTTTGCATCTTGAAAAAACATTTTAAAACTTTATTACAGTTCTTTTGCTACAATTACTTACTTTATGCAATTTCTCATTGAATTCACAATATTTTGACATTTATCCTTTAGGTTATAATGAAACCACATTAAATTTTTTCAAGTTTCCCCCAATTACATGTTAAAACATTTTTTTTAACATTTGGGTTTTGTTTTTTTTTTTAGGAAATTCTATCCCTTCCTCTTTACCCCCTCCCTTCCTGAAACAGCAAACAATTCGGTATAGGTTATACATTTGCAATTGTCATAATTTCCATATTAGTCATTTTGTTCAAGAAGACTCGGATAAAAGAAAAAGAATGAAAGAAAGTGAAAAATCGTATGCTTCAGTCTGAATTCAAACAATACCATTTCTTTCTCTGGAGGTACATAGTCTGTTTCATTGTTAGTCCTTTGAGATTTTCTTGGATCTTTGTATTGAGAAAAACTAAGTCATTCACAGTTTCTCACTGAACAATATTCCTATTACTGTGTATAACATTCTCCTGATTCTGTGCACTTCACTTTGCATCAGTTTATGTAAGTCTTTCGAGGTTTTTCTGAAATCATCCTGCTTGTCACTTTAAATAGCACAATAATATTTCATTATAATCATATATCACAGCTTGTTTAGCCATTCCCCAATTGATTGGGCGTTCCTTTGATTCCAGCTCTTAGCCACCACAAAAAGAGGTGCTATAAATATTTTTGTACAAATAATTCCCGCCCCCTTTTTTACATCTTTGGGATATGGACCTAGCAGAAACCACATTTTTTTTTTTTAACATGAGATATTGAGTACCTTTGACAACTACTCAATTTTTCTAAGTCTAGTTATGATTATAATCTATGGATTTTCATTGGGATTTAAATCAATTGAGTTTCCATGCTATTGAAACATGTTTGTTTCCATGTCTTGGATAAATTTCTTAACCCTTTTGACATGTTGCCTGGTGCAAGATGCTTCTGGATTTCATCTCCACTTGGGAACTCTAATTGCAAAACAATTTTGCTCCTTAGTATGTCAATACATTTATCAGAGTTAATCATTCCTTTTATGGGGACAAGACCTTCATGTGAAATTTTTAAAATCCTCAAAATTTTTTAGGGGATGGATATTTTACAGTTTGATGAAGATGTCCAGATCTTTCAGACTCATCTGGACTTACCTCTTCTAACAACAGTTTGGTATAGCTTTCAACAAAAATAGCCTTTTCCCAGTACTCTTTTCTTCAGTACTCCAGTCTTTTCATTGTCCTGTCCATGAAGTAGACTTTTTTTCCTTTATAGCACTAATTCACAACTTTTTTTTTTTTCCAAACTGGCCTTTTCATTCCTCCCATTTGAAGATGCCTATGCTGCATGTAAAGGATTCAGTAACAAGCCTTCCATCAGGTCCGTCTAAATGTCTGCTTGTTTCTCTACACTACTTAGGCTATTTCATAGCAATGAATTGTTAGTTCATCGTCTTTCATTTTTAACTAGACTTTCCTAGCACTTCAGTGCAATGCATCCTTGACTTTTCCATGCCAATAGCTACTGCGTATGTCTTCCGACACTGAAGCATGTTCTATAAGAGCTACAATTTCTGCATGTTTCCTTAAAGTAATTTACACTTTTAAAATCCACAGGATTTAAAATATAACAAAAGGGAGCAATGAAATAGGTGTGTATGGCATGAAATTCAGTACTTAACTGACAGTTAACTAATTAATGGTGGAGAAACCAACTCAGTCTGGTTTCATCTGATCAGGATCAGACATTCCAAGTCTGAAGTATGCACTTATGACTACCACAAAAATGAAATCATATCCAATTTATTGCTAGTTCAAGAAATTCACACATCGTCATGGGCTTTCAAAGCTCTTATTACATTTTATGGTTGTTCAGAGATTTAATATTCACAAAAGAAATCAGTAGTCAAATGAAGATATTGCTATATCTTTTTTGTATCATTCTAACTTGGGAGAGTTCTAAGAAAGCATGTTTCAGGATCACTTTTTAAGTGGAGCTCATGATGAGGGTCTCTAATTGTTTCTTGACTGAAATAAATCTGACATTCTTAATAGCCCAAGGCAAACTCCAGTTAATAATATTGCATTAGTGATACAGGAACTGATACATGTCATACAAACTAATGGTACAGTTTCTAATATCAATGTCATTCATAGCACATCATCATAGTACACTTGGTAATGGAGGCAACCAACGGCAAAAAGTTTACAATGCACAACATCTGCTGATCAGGTCAGACAGATCAATTCTTCCTCAGGTTGCAAAGAGTTATATTGATCTCTGTTTGTAAATCCAAGAATTCATGCTTTGCATTTATCTTGACAAAATAAGCTATTCAAAATCCTGCTCTCATAGCAATTCCAAATAGCCTCAGTCCCAAAAAAACCTTGCTTTTTCTTAGGACAGCAAAATCTCAGAATTTTAATATTCAGTTAAATTGCCAGAAGGGTTATGCTTCAAAATGTTTCAGTGTTTGTAGTAGTGTCCATAAGTCAAAATAAATCAATTCCACTTGTGATGTATCAGTTATTGATAGATACCTTCTGTACTAGATTGTTGTTATTTTTCAGAAAGACTTTTGCCAGAGATGCTGAGACCTCCATAGATTCTTTTTTCATTTTATTCATGTCTTCTGTCTTTGTGTCACAGTAATTCCTTAATATAGCCCTGCTGTCTTTTGCCCTACTTGGACCACACCGGAATATTATCAGTGCCATGTTCTAGGAAGGGTGTTGAGAAACTGGAAGGTATCCAAAAGAGGAAAGTAAAAAGTTTTGTGTTCATATGAGAATCATTTGAATGAACTGCAGACATTTGGACTAGAGAAAACTTGGGGAAGATCTGATACATCTTTGAAGGCCTGCCACTTGAAAGAGTTATTAGACTTGTTTTACTTGGTCCCAGTGAGCAGAACTAGGAACAATGAGGCAATTTAGAAAGACATAAAAATTCCAGCTGATGCAATGAGCAGCCATGGTTCTAGACAACTAACGATGAAGCATGCTAACCACCTCCTGACTGACAAAAATACAATGCAAAATGAGTTACCATTAACTTTATCCCTTTGTAATTCCCACAGTTATATTTTGAAGTGATTTCTAAAGCAGTTTTACAGCATTAAAGTTCACTGATGCTCATTCTTTGCCTAATTACTGATACATAATGCAACTCAGACAGGAGAGGTTATAGAGATGCAGAATGAGATGTTCATTTTCAGTCATGGCAGATGTGGGAATTTATTTTGTCTCACTCTGAAAATTTATTACAAGGTTTTGGTTTCTGTTTTCCAAAAGAGGGGAAGTCAGAGGCAGAAAAAATAAGTGACTGCTAATTTTTTTAAATAATTAATTTTTAAGAATAAGCAAAAACAATAAGTTTGATTTAAGGACAACTTCCTAATAATTAGAGCTACTTAAAAGTGAAATTGGCTACCTCAAGAGAGAGTGGGTTCCCTGTTGCTGGAGGTTTTCAAGTAAAGTCCACGGTCCATTTATCAAGGATGATATAGAGGGAATATTGTTTTAGGTAAAGGTTATATTAAAGATGACTTATGAGGTTCCTTCCAACTTAAAGATACTGTGACTTGTGATTGCATCAATTCACTTAAAAGTGGAAAATATACCTTTTGTTTTAATGAAAAACTGAAGCCCTAGAATTTAATCAAAATTCTTAGACCAGTTTCACATATCCGGTGGATCACATAAATTATCCCAGTTTTAAAGTTAAATGTTATAAAGTTTTTGGAAAAAAACAAATTCACAAATAAAACTACTTGAATAGTGTCTATATCCATGTCTTGAACTTGGTCAGTTTCTTTCTGTTCTCTGTAGAAAGTTTTTGCAAAACTTGACTGAGCTTAGGCTTATTGATAGGTCAATGATGCCACTGCCCACAGCCAACCATTGTTGACAAAGAAAGTTAAAGGCCTGAAGAAATGTATTTATGATTAAATTATGATTGTCATGAAAAAGGCCAAGGTCTCCCATTACATGCTGGGCCACCTCCAGTCATCCTGATGAATATCTGGTCACAGGATCCAGATGACTCAGGAGGAGTAAGTGAGGTTGGTAACCTTGCACAGCCTTCCCTAATTCAAATCAAAGTCAAGTGCAAGTCAAGTCATCATTTCTGTAATGTCATGATCTTCTCAAAAACAAAGGATGAACACAAAAACAACTGACACAGGATGCACCAAGTTAAGCACCATTCATTCCTATTTTCTCCTGAAATTTTCCACAGTTTCATGGTGGTCTTCCTTTCTGGGATTCCAGATGTGGCACCAAATCTCGTGATTTCCTGATCAACAGAAAAAAATCACAGAAAGACTTCATGGAGCCCTACCTCATTTCAACACAGCAGACACATGGGTGGAAAAGGACAAAAGCCAAATTGGAATGTCCCATGTTACCTTCTTTGTCTTGTTCTCTAACAGTGATGGGGTGCGTTCCACCCAAGACAAGGTAAGTGCAATCCATGATGGATCTAGTCACCAAACAAAACAAGAGCTTCTGGTCCATCATGATCTATTCGGTTTCAAGCTTGTTTGTTAAGGGGGGCAAAAGCGATCACTGATTATCACTTCATCTTTAAAAAAATGATTCCCTAGTTTTAAGCTTGCCAAATGAGGGATGTTTTCCACAAGATTAGAATGGTTGCTCACTCTTGCATCTGTTCAGGTACATTACAACATGTATAAACCACAACCTCTTACCATTGATAATACCACCTTACAATATTGGAGTGGATGAGAGGAAGATAATGGAAAGTGCACTAAATCAGGAATCAGAAGATCTGAATTTGAATCTCACCTCCATTGCTTATTAACTGTGTGACAATGGGCAGATCATTTAACTTCTCTTAATCCTTGGTTTCTACAACCTTAAAAATACTTTACCTATTTTGATATAAAGAAAATTCCTTGTAAACCATAAAGTGATGTCAGTGTGAGTTATTCTTTGAGTACTGAGAGGCAATGAATGTACTGAAGTAGAGGTAATAGGATGGAATGACATATTATCATAGCTTAATGATATTATTAAAAACATAGTGCAATATAATGTAATGTTATGTACAGTTATTAGTCCTTATGAGTTGCTATTAACTTTGTCCCTTTAGAGCACTCACATTTATATAATACTGCAATGATTTCTAAAGTAGTTTTGCAGCAATAAAGTTCCCTCATGCTGCAGACCTGTTCATCTTTTGCCTAGACACTACCACCCAACACAATCAGGCAAGCAACAATGTAAACTGAAATGTGGTCCACTCTTCTGTTGCTATGTAGATGCACATATATCTTCAAATCTCTACCTATGATTCACCAAAAATTAGTTCCCAAAACCTTATCACTCAATTAAGTCTTTACAAAACCAATTTTGATGAGAACTGGGATTAAATTTAATTTTTTTTCATTACTTTGTACTTTACAAATGTCATCAAATATGAGCATTTACATGCACAAGGAGGAACAGAGAGATAGGATTGTACATGAAACTATGAATATCTATTATATGTGGTTTGAATTTTTTAAAAGAATAAACACATTCATCCTATTTATCTCAAAGCTGACCTGCTTATCTCTGTCATTCTAAACCTGCCCCCTGCCATTTTCTTCTTTTTAAAATGCTACAGTGGCCTCTCTTTTTTCTTTTCTTTTACATGCTTATTGCCAGTTGCTCCTGTTCTTCCAAGTTCCCCCCATTAAAAAAAACAAAACTACCCTTGTAACTAAGAAGCACAGTCATTCAAAATAGATGCCCAAATTAGTCATGTTTGAAAATGCATTTCTCTGTCTGCTCAATGGGTCCCTCATCTCTTTGGCAGGTTATGATCAGTCAGTCAATAAGCATTTATTAAGCACTTTTCTAAGTGCTGGAGAGTCTTTTTAAAAGTCAAAAGACAATTCTTGCTTTTGAGGAGTTCACAGGCTAATGCTATTGGGTAACATGCAACACCATCAGCTCTCTGGAGTGGTGCTTGGTCACTGCATTGATCAGAGTCTTTCAAAGTGGTTTTTCTTTTTAATCTTGTTTATATTGGGTAAATTGTTCATTGTTCTTTTTACATCACTTTACATCAATTTGTGTGTCTTTCTAGATTTCTCTGAATCCATCTCTTTCATCATTTCTTACAGTGAAATAACATTGCCTTACATTGACACACTATAACTTGTTTAACCATTCCTCAAATGGAGATCCCCTTATTTTCCAAATTTCTACTATTTTATTCTAGATAATTTTGTATTCAAGTTTCAGCTCTCTAAAGTAATACTTAGTTATTTGGCGTCTCCAAGACTAAATAAATTAATAATTAATTATATCAACAATTACTTAGTTAACTTTGATAATATTATCATTTTTAGTATACTGGCATTCCAATTATTTAAATCTGTCCATTTTGGTGAAAATGTTTTAAAGTTATATTTCCTCTGTGTCATGGCAAGTGGACTTCCAATTATTTTATGCGTTGTGTAGTTATTTTGAATGGAATTTTTATTTATCACCTACATCAAAAAAATCTGATGAGTGATGTAGATATTTTAAATATCCTGCTACTTTGCTGAAATCATAAATTGTTTTGATAAAATTTTATTTGAACTTCTAGGTTTCTCTAAGTAGACAATTCATCCATAAATGACTAGTTTTCTATCCTCTTTGCCCCTGCTTATGACTTCAATTTTCATTGTTATAGCAAGCATTTCTAAATTCATGTCAAATAAATGTTGATAACATTGCTTTACCTTAACCTTATTGGAAATACCTCTAGCATTTCTGTATTACATTCATTGCTGATTCTTGGTTTTAGATAGGTATCAATAGAGTTATATTCCTAACATAAATCCAACTTGAGAATTTGAGATAAATTAGAAGAGCTGAAGATAGAATTTTACTTTAGGTATATCTTCATTTAAAATTAGAGATGTAAAGCAGTTATGAGTATGAACCTCATCTTTTACTGCTTCCAAAGCAATTCAGAAAAAAAATTACCAGACTATGTGTGAAAAGTGGCTAAAGACTATTAATTATCCTACAGCATCAGATATCCTTACTTCTACATGAAAAGCAAGATACTAGAATGTGAGAAACAGTATAATCAGCAGCAATTGGTTAATATGACCAAAAAATATTCCATCTTTATGTGGCACAAGCAAAAGTTTTTTGTAAGGTTTCCAAAAGACCGGACTCTATCACTCAGCAAAATGTGCCATATATTAACATTATCCTAAAAACTGTCAAATGTGTCTGGTTCTACTGTTAAAAAGAAGTTTCATTCCTCAAAAAAAAAATTAATAAAAGTCTGAATGATGTTGGTTTCAGAGTTCACACTAAAATCTTGTGGTGCTATGATAGTATCTCTGTACCTGTTAGGTTTAATTTTCATTCATTCTAGATTTTCCTTGTGAGATATTATTTTTAGTTAGTAGGACAGAATGTAAAAATGTAGAAAAAAACCTATCAAAATAGTCTTTCTTTCAGACATGACCAACGTTTGAATTTGTTTTGGTTAACTGTGCTTGTTATAAGGAAAGATTTTTATTTTGTTAAATGGGGAATAGATGTGGGAAGGAGGCAGTGAAAGCAAGTCTAAAACGAAGAAAGGATTGTCAATTAAACATTTCAAGTTCACAGAAGAGAGCATAAGGAAGTTCAGAAAGGGGACACAGACAAGGAGGACAATATGGATATTATTGTGTTAAATTTAAGGAATATTTAAACAAACTGAACATAACAGAGATTCATGAATTCACATATAATTTTTGTTGCTGTCTGTTAGTTTCATAATAAAAAAAAATTTAAATTAAGAGTCTCCTTACCAGTGGCATACAAGAAAAGTTTATTATGAATGTAATGCTAACAGCAGCAAAAATACAAGTTAAATTCTACTCTAATAGGTTAGGCAAGTTTAGCATTTTATTGTCTTTCTCAGTGTTGGATAGATGCTCTGCTCTTTTGATGAATCCTTTACCTCAAAGATGTGGGTACCAGTGAGCATCACAACTCACCCTTGCTTCCTCATCCTGAACAATTCTGCCCTCCTGTGAACTTGGGAGTGGGAAGAGGGAAGGACGATCTACATAATAAGCTGCGTAGTTGCCTCTAAGTTTCTTGAGGTTACTTGGAAATACATAGACTGTCTATCAAGAGACAGACAGACATTATAGTCTTATAACATCATTGGAACAATACAGTTATTTGAATGATGGGGTTTTGGTTCAAGGAAAAGAAGACAAGTACTACAAGTACTGCGTAACTTTCTAAATTCAACCTACGCTGTTTTCTGCCCTCCTCTCCAGTTCTCGGTAAATTTCACTGTTGATCTGCAGTGTCTGTCCAAGAAATCTCATGATGTCACTTGTCCTTTTTGAGAAAAAAGGATGAATAACTCTAACAACATCATCAGCAACAACCACCCTATTTGGTATTTTTCATATATATTATATATACATCGTATAAATACATACATATGTATATTAGGTTTAGAACTGGAAGAGATTTTTGCTTTACAGAAAAGGAAACTGAGGCTGAGAGAAGTTACATGACTTTCCCAGAGTCATAAAGCAACTGAATAGGATATGAACTCATGTCTTTTGACTCCCAACCCAACACCCTCTCCACTGTAGTATCTAATTGCTACAAATACAAACTTCTCTCTTGGCATTTCTAGTTCTTCACAACATAGTCCCTTCCCATCCTTCCAACCTTCTTATCTATTACTCTCTCCTTTGTGCTCTGTAGTCTAGACATACAGGCATGTTTGCTGCTCTTTACACGGGATACTCCACCTCTTCTCTTGGTGAGAAGGGGCTGTTCCTCATGCCTACTATGCCATCTTTCCTTCCCATCTCATTTGACTTCCTTCAAGATTCAGACCAGTCGCCACCTTCTCAGGTAAGCCTATTTGGATCCCCCCAGCTGCTAGTGCCTTCTTCTCTAAGATGTTTCCATTAACTCTATATAAATCTTGCATGTGCCTAAGTGTACATATTGTCTCCTCCATAAAATATTAGCTCCTTGAGGGCAGGAGCTTCCCCTTCCTTGATTTATGGGTGTCTAGAATAGCTGCATAGGCTGTCCATCCAATTCCATATCATAATCTGCATAAGAGACTTTCTTTATCTGCTTATTAGTTGAACAGTTAGGCTGAACCCCTTGCAGTGATTGTTCTTGTTGTGTTTGTCCTTCATTGCCGAGGAAGATCATGCCATCAGAGAGATGATGACATGACTTGCACTTGATTTTGTTTTGAGTGAGGGAGGGCTGTGCAAGGTCACCAGCCTCACTTCTCCTACAATCATCTGAATCCAGTGACCTGATATTCATCAGGATGACTGGAGATGACCCAGGATGTAATGGGAGACCTAGACATTTTCAGGTGCTCACTTACAGGGAGGTAACACCCATTGAGTGAATAAGCCTCTTTAAGAAGTAGTCAGGGAATGACCCTTTTAATGAGCAAAAAAACCAAAACAAAACAAAAAACAGCTAAATCACACTGGGAGGGAAAGAGAAACTATTAATCTTGGTAATCACTCTAGGCCAGCCGTTAGATAGAGCTTGGGCAGAGACCTATTGTTGTCCAACCTATAGCCTTCAGAGTGCACTGGATTTAAGGTTTTGAGAATGGCAAGGAAAGAAGGAAGGAAGGAAGAAAAGAAGGAGGGACCTCTAGCCAATAAACCCCAAAGATAGGGGAGAGGAGGACAGAAGAGAGAGGATGAGCTGAGATTATGCAAGTAATGAGAGATAGGGGATTATGGGAGACTCTGTACTGTTCAGGGATTTGACATGCTCAAACAACAGAGACTCCAATCAGAGTATCTGGGAGACCCTATCTTCTTTTTTAGTCCCTCTGTACAAAATTTTAACTGTCTAAATTGTGGCATTGAAATTTTATGGCATTAATTACTTATAATAAATGGGCCCCTAATTGAGGGTTAGATATATTTCTATTAGAGAGATTTTAATTTTAATAGTACTGGGGGGAGCAATTGTAATGATTAATAAAATCTATAGCATTTTATCCTTCTTAATGTTAATTATCCAGAATAGCAGCTCTTTTTCCTTTGAAGGACTAAAATAATTATCAAAATGCTTGAGTATTTTGGATGCTTAAGCTTCGCTTTTCCTTTCCTTTCTGTTACTGAGTGCTACACACAGAGAACTGTAGAATTCAAGAGTTAGAAACTATCAATGGTCAACTGATCCAACCCATACCTAAAAAGAATCTTGACCACAGAATACTTGACAAATGGTCATCCAGCCTCCACTTGATGGTCCTCAGTGATAGGTACTTACTATTTTCCAAAGCACCCCATTCCACTTTGAGACAGTTCTGATTGCTGAGTTTTTCCCCCTTACAGCAAACTCAAATCTACTTTACTGGAAATGCCACTCATTGCTTCTATTTAAGCTTTCTGGGGTCAAATAGAATAAATTAAATCCTTCTTC
This sequence comes from Notamacropus eugenii, assembly GCF_028372415.1. NCBI lineage: Eukaryota > Metazoa > Chordata > Mammalia > Diprotodontia > Macropodidae > Notamacropus > Notamacropus eugenii. The sequence goes on from NC_092877.1 coordinate 95,846,127, forward strand.
CATATGGTGGCCCTTCAACTACTGGAAGACAACCATTATGTATCCTCTTTACTCTTCTCTTCTTTCCAAGGGCTAAATATCTTTATTTATCAGCACCTGAGGTGCTGATTTCTTCCTTCCTCTATTACACCTCTAGACATTTTGCTTACCTTTCCCTCACTCCCCTATTCTCTTCTCAGGACTCTTCAGAATAGTTCTTTTTTTTTGTTCCTTCCGGGAGTTTCATCAGGTGATGATCCAACTACTGTTTATTATGTACCTACTATGTCCCAAATACCGCGCTATTTACTGGGAATACACAGATAAAAGTTAAAAAGAGAGACCCTGTCCTCAAGGAATTTACACTCTAGTTGAAGAGGCAACATGTTCACGTAGCCTTTACATACATATAGAGAAATATTCAAAATATATCCACAGTACATAAAAAGTAAACTTGGGGTGGGAGGATAAGAAGGAAGACATTAATATCTGTGGGTACCAGGAAAAAGCTTATGTTTGTAGTGGAGTTGGATCTGAGTCTTTAAGGAAATCAGGGCTTCTTATCTGTTTACACTCAACTAAGGCAGTGTGTTGTAGTTGAAATCCTATCACCAATATTTACTACCTCCCTAAACCTCAGGTTCTTCAACTGTAAAATGAAGAGATTGGATTACATGGCTTCACAAAATCAATGAACCTTTAGAAAGTTTGTGGAAGTTTGACTTTGCCAGCATCTTATCCCATTGAGTGACACAATGTTCATTTATATGTCTGTCATCCAAATGAGTTTCTAGCTATTTTTAAGTATTCATATATTCACTTTGAGCATTTCCATTGAAATGACTAGCCGGTTATTCAACAGTCCCTCAATCCAAAAACTCAGTCCAAAAATTAGTTACTAAACCGATCAATTCAGGGGGAAAACTCAGCTGGACAGATAGCATATGTAAACACAACTTCAGTTTTTTGTTACTAGGGCCATTTGGATCTTCACTGCCTTATCTTACTCCATTTTTTTTTCCAAAAGCCTCTAGTTGCTACTTTCTGGATTTCCTGCGCCAATTTATGTTTATACTTCCAATTTCAGTTCGCTTAATGCATCAATTTGCATTTTCTCCCTTAATTCTCATTGTTCTTTATTGCTAATCTATCTAAACTCTTCAGTTCTATTGTATCATTTCTTTGTTCCTACTAGTTTTTACAAGGACTTCCAATCTGGTATCTTATCATTTTAGTATTAAGCATGCATACCATCTGTGTCATGTTAGGGGTATTATAATATTCTTATCTTGGCTTCCTTTCATCTTTCCCTGGTCCTGGAAATGGACGAAGGGCTTGTGTTTAATAATGTCATTTGCATCAGCATGTCCCAAATGACCAAGACGCAGAGGCTGGGAGAGATTAGCATGGTAATCTCATTCTGATGGATAAAATTAGCAAAGATATTCCCTTGCACCGAGATCTGCCATTGGCGAGCTGCCGTGCTTTGAATCAATTACTAAATTACTTTGAGCTCTAAGAAGACATTAACAGAAAAAAATTGCCATCGACCCGAAGGGAAATAAGATAAAAAATATGCGATCATTAAATCTCTCGCTACTCTTCACGAATGTGACTCACAAGAATTGCACAAAAAATAAGGCCGAATTTAATTTTTAATCGTGGCCCCTGTCATCATTTCATCCCAAGCTCCCCCATTGCCTGTAAGTGTGTTGTGGTCTTTCCCATTCAGCTCTTGAAGGCAAAGGAGGAGGAGGGAGAGAAGTAGAAAAGAGCAGTAGAGAGGCAGATCTCAGTTCTTGCATTTCCTGCCTCATATAGCAACTAGCCTGAGGAACCAAAGGACAGTTTCTGATTCTGACTCAATTGTGAATCAAGACCAGGAGGGAGAAAGGAAGAAACTTGGACCCTTGTAAGAGAATTACTTTGGGTAAAGCTTGGTGGCATTCACAATCTCCCTGGGAGGTTAAACAAGAGGAATATTCAAACTAATTCTCTTTTCCTCATTTCACCAAACCCATAGTGAAAGAGTCAAGATAGATGGATGGAGGTCCTCCCACCAGCCCGAGGCTATCAAAGGCAAAGGTTTTGTTTCACTTTCAAAGCCATGTGTCAGAAAAACAACAAAATTTTAAAAGGTCTACTCTGCTGGCAAAGTTCATTCACCCTTGTCCTAATGGAGGGCAGTGGTGTTGCAAGCTAAGGAGAGGCGTTCATATGCAGAAAGAGAGTTAAAAGTGGCATTTTTAGCGCAGGGCCTAGGGAATCCCAGTGGCGTAAGTAATTGCTAATATTATTAGCACAGTATACATATCAGCTGTCGAGATATTATGAGGACCTGAATTCAGTCTCAGTTGGAGGAGTCAGGGTCAACATCATTAACTATAGATCCTGTCCTGGTTTACATATAGATGCCTCAGGGCAAGTGTCTGCCAGATACATCTCTATAGATGGGCATAACTATAGGACACGAGGTGGGGGGGAGGGAGTTGCTAATCACACACTTTGGTAATAGACAACAAGCTTTTGTTTATCTGAAGGTTTACTGGAATTAACTGATTAGTGTCAACTTGACACAATAACTTTTGTCTACAATGCAATACATCATTATGATGGGTTTATTGATGGAGTGTGCTGTCTAGTGTAAATCGTAAGAGGAGCAGAATTTACATGAAGTTGGGAACATTTTTCTTAAGAGGAAATTGAAAAAGCTGTTGGTAAATGCATCTGTGAAAGGACACCTTCTGTAGTCTTAGGGATATTACAATAGTAATTGTGGTATTAATAACAATAAGTATAAGGGAGGTTTATAATTGAAATGTATGCAAGGCAGTTGTTACTAAATACATCTTTGAAAGGACAAGCTTTGTGCTCTTATGGATATTACAGCAAAATTGTGGTATTAATAATGGTAATTATAATGGAGGTTTGTAAGTGAGAGGGATGCTATCCATTGTTAAATTAAACTCAGAACATGAAGTCATTAGAGGAAAATGAGAGAATAAGACTGGGGAGTTCAGTGTGACACATCTCTCACACCACAACTTGCTTGGGACAATGGCAGAAAAGAAAGATGAAGACAGATTAAAGTTATATGTTTACCCAGAATTTTAAACAATGGTAAATGACTTAATTAGAAACGAAGTGCTCCTTTCAAGGAAAACATTAAAAACCAAGTATGCTCTAGGATGATTTCTTAGAGGATGTATCTCCACCTCACCCATAGATGGAAATTGTAACCATGAATTTTTAATCTTCTTGCTTAAAAAAGAAATATTCTGGGTGAATTTAGACCCTTTGTAGTAGGAGGGAATTCAATAGTGTCTAGACACAGATCGTTATGATTGCTCCCAGCTGCAGATAACTCCTAGAAGAGAAAAGATGACTTGGGGAAGGAATTGACTAGTGTCCTTGAAAGTGAAATTAGGAAGCTTTCTAAGAGGGGTAAAGCAATTTTTAAAGGAGAGATGAAACACATAGCTTAGCAAATATGGTACTTCTAACCCCCAAGTCACCTCTTCCTTCTTTTGGAACATAACCCTCTACCACAATGGCAAGCTTTATTGAAATAAGGTCAATACAAGGCATGATTGTGCACCAAAAAAATTAAGTAATTAAATTTTGAGTGTCTCATTAATGGATCATCCTAAAGAGAGCAATTAGCATCCCCAGTCTGTCCTTGTGGAGGAAAAATGTTTTCCATTCTTCTGCCCTGGGATACATTATCTTCTCATTCCTATGTTATATATTTGGGAGGAAATCCCCAAAATGTTCTAAAATTTCAATTATCTCCACAGGCAAGAGAGAGATATCACATAGGCTGTAAACACAACAGTGTGGAACTCCATTGATCATTATGATGTCTTCCATATACCATTCAATAAAAATAGAAACAGACAGGAGTGTGCTGGTAAATGTTTAACAATCAGATCTCCAGGGAAAATGTGCACAAGAAGAACTTTTAAATTAAATCTGCATTATAAACATTTTTCCATCATTTTCTTAGACAATAAACAAAAAAATACATTAACCTCTTATTCATAGCATTTACCAAATTCCAAAGTGTGAATGCATATACTGAAAATTTAACCATCAGCTCTTGTGAATCACCAGCACACCCTTGAATTCAGGGACAACTTCTGTACAGATTATCTACAGAATAATGGATAAGAATCATGGGATGATAGATGTTAGAGTTATAAGGGACCTTAAAAATAATTTTCCAGGTGAAACTGAGACCCACAGAGGTTAAATGACTCCAAGATCACCAGTGACTAAGTCTGGATTTGAACGGAGGTCCTCTGACTTCAAATCCAGCAACCTTTTCACTGTAGCATTATTGTATTTTAGATATCCAGTGCAACCAAGCAAATGTATCTCTCAATCTTCCTGAGCCATAATTCATTTATCTACAAAATGAAGGGGACTTGCTTTTCTTTCTCTACCGTTTGAGGAAAAACTGCCCCCATGAATGACGATGTGATCATCAGAACCAGGAAGTTCATGACAACAGACTTCAAAGAAAACAGATGATTGTAAACAGCTTTCATTCCGGGAAGGCCAAAGGGCCCAAGATGCTCAAGGTGACTCCTGATGTCATTTTTGTCTTTGGACTCAGAACCTATTTTGGTGATGGCAGAACAACAGGCTTTGACATGATTCTTAATTCTCTTGACTATGCAGAGAAAAATGAATCAACACAGACTTGCAAAGGAATGGTCAATATAAGAAAGAAGGAAAAAACAAGTATTTAATAAGTATCTAGTATGCATGAGGTACTATGCTAGGCTATTTACAAATATTATCTCATTTGATCCTTTCAACAATCCTGGGAGGTAGGTATTATTATAATCCTCATTTTACAATTAAGGAAACTGAGGCAGACAGCAGATAAATGACTTGCCCAGGATCACACAGATTGCGAGTGTCTGAGGCCAAATTGGAATTCAGGTCTTCCTGACTCTAGACCCATTTCACTTGGTCACCTAACTGCATCAAGACATCGTGAAGGAGTGAAAGGAATACAGGAAAAGAATGGAGAAAAAGGTACCACGAAGGTCAAGTATTGGTGCTGGCAAAAAACGAGCTGGAGATTGCCATAACAGAAGGATTAAAAAGAACGATGGTTATATTTATCATTGAAGAAAGATAGCGTGGCTTTTTCATCAAAGCATAAATAAATTACATAAAAAATTTTTAATGAAGGGACTCAATGATATCACCTCTAAAGCCCTTCCCAGCTCTGCATTTGTCTTCTCTGTGAGCTCTAGCTCAATCGTTCTCTCCAAGTCCAGAGAGATTCCCCAGTTGCCTAATATCAGGAAAAAACATCCGTTCAATTTAAAGCCATGTGAACTTTCTCCTTTTCTTTCCTCGTTCCTTATTCTTTCTTTTTTTTCTTTCAGTTTGATCAAGGTTGATTTACCCTGCTTGTTAACACTTACCTTTTACATGGGAGGACTTCTACTTCTCCAGGGGGAAGTAGAGTTACTGGAAAGAGTTGGTGAATCTTGTCAGTAATACCAAAAAAAAGGTCAGTAGATTAAAAAAAAAAAAGATCAGTGGAACATTAAAAATGGACAGAAGGGAAGAGATAGAGGTTCAGAAATGGACAAGGACAAACACGAAAGTTTTTGTTTGAGTTTTTTAACTCACAGGCCACATAGATTTTTCAAGAAAGAAGCCAAAAAGAATCTTCTCTCTTGGATTTTTTGTGTTGGGAGAGAAAGAGGTTGCCCACTCAGGAACAAAGCAATCAATCATGATTGGGAGAGTAGGGGGAGGGGAGGATTGGTTTGGAACTGCTCGTTGGCTAGAAAAACAGGAGAAAAGAGATAATGTCCTTCTAGACACCACTACCTTCTTTTCCCTTAATTTTTCAGGGTAATAATAGCTAGCACTTATATAGTGCTTGAAGGTTTACAGTGCCATTGCATTGGATTTTCACAACAACCATAGAGGTAGGAGCTATTGTTACTACCATCTTACGACTGAGGAAACTAAGGTTGAGAGTGTTTAAGTGATTTACCCAAAGTCACACAACTAAGTTTAAGAGGCAGGATTTGAACCTCAAGTATTCTGGACTTCAAATCTAACACTGAAGCATCTAAGCCAGCCTGCTAAAAAGACTTGGTTAACTTGTGAGCAGTTGGGTCCCTCCCTACCATTCATCAGGTATCTAACTAGAGTCCTCAGGCTACGGCCCTTTGACCTTTGTGGTTCAGCTACCAAGCCCCCAGATTCCTTTGATGGCCAGAAGACCCTTGAGAGAGAAGCATTTCTGTTTCTCTTGGTTAGCCAGCTCCTAGCCATCTCTGAGGACCCAGAGAGCTGCCTGAGAAAGACCTAAAAAAAGACCCACAGAGTGGCATTCAAATTTTCATGTCCAAACTTTGTCCTGAGAGAAACATAGCATCTGTGTCTGCTAGATGAGGCTGGCATGTGCGAAAGAAATCCCTAAACATGCCTTCAAGATAGTAAGATCATAGCATTAGAGGTGGAAGAGACATCACAGGCACTATGAAGTCTCCTCTGGGTACGAGATTGCTTTGCTAAACAAAATCTTCACTTTCCTTTTCTGTATCTGTTTTGGGTAGGGGGGATACCATCCCTGATTCCCTCAGTTGGCCAGTGGCTATTGATCTTCAAATTGTTTTGTATTTATTCGTCTGTGTATGTGTTGTATCTCAAGCAGAACGGAAGTTCCTTAAGAACAAGTCCTGGTTCATTTTTGCCCTTGAAGCCTCCAGCGTTCCCATCATAATTTGCATACAGGTGCTTAGTGAATGTTTGTTGAATGAATTTGAATTCCTAATATCCCTGTGATATTAGATAACTCTGAGGTAAAAACTGTACTTCCCTGAGGGCTTAGACTTTTTTTTTTTGCCTTTGGCTTCCTTTGATTTAGGTTCGTTTTAGCTAATGAGATCTCATTTTTGTTTATATTCTGTAATTGTGCTTCCATAACCCAGCAGTTCCACTAAACTAGCTCTCTTTGGGTTTTCTTACTGTGAAGCCTTTGACCTTTTCTGGAATTTGTTTCCTTCAGATCTGATGGAAAGCAAATCTATCCTGAAGATCCTTCTCTGCAGCTCAGAAGTTAATGATTAGAGAAAGCAGCTCCAGCAGCTCCTTCCCTGAGCGAGTCACTGTCCGCCAAACTGGAAGCTGTGTGTGTGTATTGTGTGTGTGTCTGTGTGTGTGTTGTGTATATTGTGTGTGTGTTGTGTGTGTTATGTGTGTGTGTGTTGGGGGAAGGGGTTGGAATAGTGGTGATTGGGAGAGGAGCAATTTGAGTGTATGATACTGAGCAGGGAGAATCCTGATATTATACCCCAACTCCCATCCCACAAACAATTACTAAGGGACAAGGGAGACATGTCCTACTAGTCTAAGGTAGAAGTTCCCAATATTTTTCCAAGATTTTTGCATTGAGAGAGATAGAGTCCATTAAGACTAAATTCATATGTCCATTAGGAGTAAGCCCTTTTGGAGTAGAGATGATTTCATTCTTGATACCCAACAGCACCTGGAAGGTATTAATAAAGGTGTTTAGTAGGTGTTCAATAAGCACTTGTTGGTTGATTGCTTGATCTTCCTGCAGTGAGGGGAGGAGACTGTTGCATTGCTCACCTGAAATCAAAGTGATCAGCTTTCAGCTTTGATGATCCACCAACCAGTTGATATTCGCTACTTGAGGCTGTGTTTATACATGGAACTGGCTTTGAATTTATTTTTAATTACTGAATTCAGTAAACCAATCATCTTAAAAACATACACCTGATATAAAACAAAGAATTATAATTTTCACTCTCCATATGGTAGGATTGGTATCCATAGCCTTGGAGCTTCGTGTTTTTAGATACAAAGTGTGTGATTCTAAAAACATGCAAAGAAATGACAAGACTGAGTGCCCAGAACCTGTAATGTTATCGATCAATAGTAAAGGGTCTTGGTTTTCATTCTTCTCCTGTCTCTTCAGAATGAGCAGTGAATATTGAAGAATACCAGTAAAACTGTTTGGGTGCCACTAAGTCTGATTGTATTCATGGATTGGTGGTATTTTAAAAATCAGTCCAAACACCTTTTTTTTTTTCAAAAATTTCTTTGTGGATCAATAGTTGGAGTCAATAACAGTTGGAGGCAATACTTTGCCATAGAAAGACAGACAGGAAATATCCAAGTAGACTTGGCTAGGCTAAGGGTTTTCCTTTGAAGGCTGAGGAACCACTCCCAGTCTCCCAAAGACAACTATAAGGCAATGAGTATTGAGATGGACGTTGCGGGGAGGAGACGGGGAAGAGAAAAGTCATCCTTTAAGTGATTTACGTTCCAATCTGTAAGATGGTCATAGAGGTACTAGTAATTTTTAGATATTGTAGATATTGTTGCCCAGCAACTAAACAAGTAAAAGGAAACTAAGGTAAAGAGTGGCATTTGTAAATGAGTGTTGCCATGTTCTCCACTGGTAAAAGGTTGAGACTACTTGGACCATTAAATCTTGTAGAAAAATTTTCCAGAAGTTCATGGTAAGATGGGCTAGAGAAATAAGGTCATAGATTTAGAGCTGGAATGGATTTCAAAGGAAAACTAATCCAAATCCCCTCTTTTTATAGGTGAAGGAACCAAGGGCCCAGGGAAACTCAGTGACTTGCCCAAAGTCATACGGGTTGTAAGCATACTCTCGCCCAGGGAAAGTGGCTGGCCTAGAGCCACCCCCAGGCCCCCATCTGTAAGTGTGAGAGAAAGGCCTCTTCTCATTCCAGGTCAGTCTAATACTGTCTCTACCCCATCAGTGGAATTCTTACCAGGTCCCTAACCACCACTGGAGAAGGAAAAGTTGAAGAGGTAGGGAAAACATGGTGTGATGGAAAGAGTCCTAAGTTTGGAATAGGGAGCCTAGGTTTGAATTGTGAGTTAGGTACCTGAGTTCAAGCCCTGGTTCTGTCTCTTACAGTGTAATCTGGGACAGGTCATAAACTCTTGGGTCTCTATTTCCAAATCTGGAAAAGGAAAGGGCTAAACTAGATGACCTCTAAATTACCATCAAGCCCTAAATCCTATTGTCCTATCATTCCCCACTTCCCTTCCACGCCATCTCCCTTCCCCATACACACTGGAGGAAAGGGGGGGGAAAGTTTAAAAGAGAATTTTCCAGAGAAAATGTCATCCTCCCCAAAGCCATGGAATGAAAGAAAATCCTTCCAAAGGAGAACTAGAATGCTATTTCCCCTTTTCCTATCCATCTCCCCAGTGATAGATAAAGTTAACAATTCCTACCTTTTAGATGAGAAGTTCTTAACCTACAGTGGCTGAAGTTGTTTAAAAAAAAATTTTAGTAACTATATTTCAACAAAATTGGTTTCCCTTTTAATCTTACCTATTTTATTTAATGCATTTTTAAAAAATTCTCTTTAGTCCATAGGCTTCACCAAGGTTAATAATCCCTGTGCCAAGGGCACATGGTCTGAAAAAGAGCACATGTGTGTATCTAATCATGTAGCAGGACATATATGGACAGAGAGCTGTACCCAACAAAATCACGGTGAGAGATAAAGATTTAAATGTCTCCATATGTGCCCTTTTCCCTCCTTCCTCATCTCCACTCCCTGGCTTCCCTGGTTCCCTTCAGTTCCCAACTAAAATCCCACCCCCTGAAAGAAGCTCTTCCTGAACCCCTCATGTGCTAGTATCTGCCCTCTATTGACCATCTTCAGTTTATCCTCTATATAGCTTGCTTGTGCATGGATGCTTGCATATTGTTCACTGCCCCCCCCCCCCCCACGTTAGATTGTAAGCTTCTTGAAAGCAGGACTATCTGTCCTTTGCATTTGGAGGGGTGGTAACCCCAGCATTTAGCACACTGCATGGTACTTAGAAGGTGCTTCAATAGATACTAAGTAACTGGCTGATTAATGCGAAGAAACCAGGGACATAATTTGAACCAATTCTGTTTTCAGGATCTGCCAGCAAGAAGTGTCTTTACACTAAAATCCCTGAAAGATTGGTAAACTAATCACATGTGGACCCTGGACCCATGTTGGATTTTATTAATTTAAAAAAAGGTGGAGAAATGAAGAGATCCTCTGGTGATTCAGGCTCTCTTTAGCTCTCTGGGCCCAGGGCCTCACACCCAGGTTTGAAGACCTTTTTGGCATAAAGCAAGAATCTAATCACTCAGTATTATAAGAGCCAGGGAATCTCCAAAGGTCAGGACTGATGTAATTTGGGAACTGAAAGCATCCCATCCATTTTTGAAGCTTATATTTTGTGCCGAAATAATTAAAATGTTTAATCCCCGAATTTGTCTTCTGCCCCAAACACACCATCTCATTAGTCAGGGCAGTGTGAATGATAGAAATCTATTTAATCATATTAACGATTTTTATTATAAAACAGCATCAGAATTGTGTTTGGTTCAGTGTAATCCATTTTCTGTCAGGCATTCAGCTTAATGATATTTTTGTTTTATTTGCTTATGTCTTTCATTATCTGTTTTTATGTCCTGTTCAGAAACACAATAACTAGCCAACATGAGAAGAGTACAGCGTACTTTACTGGGCATATTTCATTTTTCATCTTTAATGAATCTGTGTAGCTGCTCTAGAGCCAGTCGAGGGAAGATAAACATTCAAACAAGCTTTAAAAGGAAATCCTCTGAAATTAATATCTATGTCGGGGAATAACTGGAAGAGGTAAGTCCTTTCAAGATTAGTGGCACTGCCACACTTAACAGGCATTATAAAACACGGCACCATTCACTATCAACTTTCCTCTCTCCCTTTCCCTTATCTTCTCTCCCCTTTTCCTCCTTCCTATCTATACTCTCGCAGGCTTCTTTATCAGCATCCAACTATCTCAGAAGCATGGATTTAGAGCTGGATGACCCTCTAGTGGGAATCAGACTGCCAGAGAAATGAAATAGCTTACCCAAGGCTATGCAGGTAACAAGTAGTAGAACTGGAATTTGAACTCGGGTCCTCTGGCTCCTTGTCTATTATCATAGTACAAGGAAAATGAAGCACAATGAGTAGACCCCACTTCCCATCAATAATGAGTACTTAGTTCATGTCCCTCATATGGCACTTGGTTTTACCCCTCCCTAACATTTATCAGAAACAATTGTGTCTTGTAGGTATCTGTGTTTGGGTCATTTCCTCATACCAAGCTGTGGGTTCCATCAAGGCAGGAACCAAGTTCTGTACCACTTCCCAAGACCTAGAACTGTGTTTTGTACATAGTTAAAAGTATAATTGAATGGAAAAAGCTTCTTGGATTGTTGAATAAAAACATGCAAAATGGAGAAAAGTTTACATAATGTAATTATTTATTTGGAATGAGGCATCTTAGCGCATATCAGACATCAGCATCAGCATCAACATTTTGGCTGCCATTTATGTAGCACTGTAAAGTTTGCAAAGCATTTTCCGTGGTCTCATTTGATAGGCACAATAATCCTATGTGACAAACTCAAGAGAGACCAAGGTCACACAGGATAGACACGCACGGAGGGGACGGGATCTAACTCATTAAAAGGAATGGCCACATGGATGAGAACACAGAATGCAGCTGAGTAAGAACTTTGGGAGGTCAATGCTATTGGAATTCTTATCCTCATTTTTCAGATGAAGGAACTCAGGTTCAGAGATGTCATATGTTTTACTCACGGTCACACAGCTAGTAATGGTCTGAGGCAAGATTCAGACCAGGCCACACCTGACTCCAAATACTACACTTGTTCCGCTGAATCCCACTCCCTCCCAAGAAACTTACATGAATGTGTGTGCATGTGTACGTGTGTGTATACGCACTTTGGGTTTTTCTTCTTTATTAGAAAAATAAGGACATTGAAGAGAAAGGATATTTCTGGAGCTTTAACAAACAAATTTTCAGCAGACCAGTGAGGGAAGCCTAAATTTAGGATAGTGAGATAAGTATGAAAAAGGGCTTTCTTGCACAGTGTTGATAATGAAATAAGTAGACTCTGAAGGAGGAGAAGAGAGGGAGCTGTGTCTGAGTCTTTGGCTTCTTTTTTGGCAAAGTGCTTTGGAGTGGTTTGTGATTTCCTTCTCCAGCTCATTTTACAGATGAGGAAACTGAGGCAAAGCAGGGTTAAGTGACTTGCCCAGGGTCACACAGCTAGTAAGTGTCTGAGACTGGATTGGAACCCAGGTCTTCCTGACTCTAGATCCAATACTTCATCCACTGTGCCTCCTAGCTGACCCAAACAGAGGGGGTATTCTTTCCAAGAATTCCCTTTGCCATGGGGAGAGAAGCCTCCATCTATGAGTTAACTTCACATCCTGCAAACATCAAGGACAGCCGTATGTCTATACCATGTAGCCTTCAAACTCAGTATGAAGAATTAACTCTTTAGAAGGCAGCTAAGGGACTCTGTGGTTAGAGCACCACACTTACAGTCAAGAACACATAAGCAAATCAGGCCTCGGGCACTTACCAGCTGGGCAAGTAGCTTCACTTCTCTGTGACTCAGTTTCTTCATCTGTAAAATGGGAAGTCAAGATTCAGGTGGTCTCCAGGGTAACTTTCAAGCTCTAAATCTATGGCCCTAAGGCCAACAATGAAATAATAACATTTGTAAAACCTCCAAAACTTAATGCAATTAAAACAGGGAGATAGCTTTGCTAGAAGGCCAACAACTTTCACAGAAATAAATTACTGCAACAGAAAAAAGCAGTCCTCTGAGCCCTCCCTTACCTGTTGCAGTAAACTGAACAGATCTTCCTTGCAGATTTGTTTAAATGAGCTGGAAGTGCACAGCTCTCATTTCATCATCGATACATGTGTTCAGTTTCAACCAAGCTGTTCCCTAACAATATTGATTTTTTTTTAAGCTGAGATGACTGCATTGGGAAAATATCCAAGTAATACAGAGATAGGGGTGTTTGGAGGCTGGAGAGCAAAATTGGTAAATTTGCTGATTTATCATTCCGAAAAGTACCTACTGCTGGGTACAACTCTCTCAGGGACTGGCCTTGGAGGGAGAGAGGATTTAATCTTGGACTACATGATGGTTGAACCGTGCTATAGAACCTCCTGCCTGGGGGGCTCTCAAAACAATCTGTGGGCACAAGTTCTTTGCTCAAGGACCTACAGCTGTCAGTCCAGATGGCTGGACTTTTTTTTCTGTGGCCCTCGAATATCTCCCCTGGCTCTCAGGCACTGGGAACAATTTGGCAAATTTGATTACCTGAGAACAATATAATGTCTACTTGGAACACTGTTCCCTCCTGCTCTACTTTTTCAGAAAGCTGCTGGGGCTGCTTTGTTGTTTTTTTCCTTCCCCTAAATGTGTTTTACTAATTCCTTTTGTTTCTAAATGTAACCCTGATCCCCCATCCACATCCACACTCACCTCTGTTCCAGAATTAAACCCTTCCTTTTAACAATGAAAAACAGTTACATGATAGAGTGACTATTTCTGGCAATGTATGCAGTAGTCCATCCTCATCATAACTCATCTCTCTTCTGAGAACAGGGCAATATTTTTCATTATCTGTACTTTCTGCCGTTCTTATTACAGGCTAAAAATACAGGCAATGTCAGTCCTTGGTGAAAGGCTGAGAACACTTGGACATTCACTCTTGGACATTCCTGTTTTGAGTCTAAATTTCAACCTTACAGTCCCTAAATCCAGTTCCATGAGAGGGCTAGGGGAGGGCACACCTAAGTCATTCTTTTGAGAAAGGGAACAAAGTCGTAATTTAACTTAGTCTTCATTTAAAATGATGTCTGTTTGGTGAAACTGAAAAAGAAAGAGTTAATCCAATGGAAAATGCTATATCACTATTCTGTCCTCCCAGCTTATGGGAATTCTCCCTTTCCTATTTCCAGCTTTCTCTCTTTCCATCCCCATTGTTTTCTTGGCTCTTACCCCAATGGGACAGCTTGCAAAACCTTTTTTGAGACATTGTCTCCTTTGAATTGGGGAGTATGTGCCAAGGACTGAGTCTTCCTGATTCTGGGTGGGCCAATAACAGTCTGCCCTGGGGATGTGAATTTGAAGAAATTCCTTGGACATCACTATGTTTCTATGAATAGATGGACACTTTTAGAAGCTTCTATGGCCCCCAGCTCTGGTGCTCTCCTTACTTTATGAGCAAGACAAGCCTAGCGCCTGAGAGGTTGGGAGAGACCAGGGGAGGAGACATAGTAGGCGACAAGCTTCCCTGTGTCAGGACCCAAGTTTGGTGACCCTAGAGAAAATGGCTTCTGGTACTGTCCATGAATCACAATGCTCCATTTATAAGCAGCAATTAATTTCAAGCAAAATTTGTGCATCCACCACTAACTGTCAATTCAAGAGGTTGAAAGTTCAGCCCTGGGGGAACGGGGCGGGGGGGTCAGGATGCCTTCCAAGAATCCTGGCATCTGGGGTCAGATCTCCCCTCCCCATTGTTGTACCACTAGAAACAGGAAAGCCTTCTCCATCTAGGATGGTTCTGTTCCAAGAATGGGAAGCCCTGCAAAATTGGATGGCCCGGTGCAATACAGGGTCACCACTGTGATGGGTATTGTGGCCATTAACATACCAGGCATACATACATACATACACACTGTGGACCTATTTGCCTCGATTCAATAGGAATTGTTTTTCCCTGACTTTGTTTAGAACAAATATAGCCATTTGTAAAGGGCTGAATAAGAGATACTGATTTTAGCTAACACTGGAAAGTTCAGCCAGTTTTCTTTCCATTTTGACATGACTTTGCAAAATTACAAAACCAGATGGGTCCCCCAAATGAACTGGCCTTTACCAAAGAAAAATTTAGGAATGGTTCTTCTGAGAGCCTAACAAAGGGTCTATTTTTGCCATGATAGGCCAGAACCAGAAACAGGAAAAGGCTACAATTAACTAACTGAAGCACAATGGGAGGTTAATAAATAATGAAATAATTATGACGAAGATGTTATGGCTTCACCGCACCACACAGGCAAGGTTCTGTCTCTTGTTGAGTGAAAATTCTTTCAAATTCTAGAGCTAGAAAATACACCTACTTCTCTCACAACAGTTCAAGTATTCTCCTTTTTGTCTCTTTAGCTCTTGTTTGCCTTGGCACAATCGATACAAAGGGTGATGATGATTCTTATTTCCCTGTTTGTTTTATGTAATGTCAGAAATGCATGTTTGCCTTATTACCTATCTGGTACCTATATGACCCCGAGTAAGTCCCTTAACTTCCCAGTGCCTCAGTTTCCTCATCTGTAAAATAGAGAAGGAATTGGCCTAAATGGTCTCTGCTCCAAAGCTCTGATTTCACTGAACTTTCAACTATTAATTTGTCATTAGAGAAGATTACAAACTATTCAAACTTCTAACACCAAAGATAGTGCTTTCCTAAAAGCTTACTAACCAACAGGTAAATCTCTAAATGGAGAAATCTTTTCGATTTCTCTATTGCTTCTCCATTTAGACCAGGACTTCTTAATCTTTTTTATGTGTCATGGATCCCTTTGGCAGTCTGATGAAGCCTATAGGCCTCCTCTTGGAACAATGTTTTTAAATGCCCAAAATAAAATACAAAGAATTTCAATGGAAACCAGAGAGTAATGAAAATCTAGAGGTACTTTTTTCCCCAATAAGTTTATTTATTTATTGTAATAAAACCTTTATTTTTATTTATTATATTATTTGACACTGGTTGGGGGGAGTGGGAGGGAGGGTCTGTGAATTCAGCTTGAGTCCTTGATTTAGAATTACCTTCAAACCACACAATTATAGAACATCAGACCTGGTATTTATGGTCTTTTGGTTCATGTCAAAACAGGTTCACCCTGGGACCAATTCCCTTGACACTGAGGTTGCCTTATGGAGCCTAAGCCTCAGCAGGGTAGACATAATCAGTGACTGGCACCCCAGCAAACCTCCAATTGATGAGACAAACAGTACATTTTTGGAAATCTATTCCAGGGTCTACACACTCCTCCTGACTCCATGCCAAGGTCCAACATGTTAGGTGTGAAGTCACCGAGTAACAAAGTAGAGCATCCCAAGTGATTCCCTGCTATTTCCCAAGGGAATAGGTTGGATTTCCCCTCTGAAGCCTCTGTTCTTGGGAGAGCTCAGGGCTTGCCCTGTGCCCCCACCACCCCCTTGTCTGCAATGTGTCTGCTACTCAGAGTGAAAAAACAGCTGTTCTACCCTGGGTAAGGGCTCGACTGGCAAATTGTGAGATACAATTGCCATATGATGGGGATACATTTGTGAATATCCAAAGTTCTATGCAGCAGATAATTTGGAAATACAATCTATTTACTCTAACTTTAACCCAGGTTTTTATAGGTTGTACCAGAGAGTCTCATTATTCACCCTCTTTTCCCTCATTCCAATCCTAGTTCTCAAAGCACCTTTTGTGACTGTAGCAGCAATATCCTTCTTGTGCCAAATATACAGATTAAAACTTTCTTACCACCTCCTGAAATCTAGCTCAACTGTCTTTTTTTAGATTCTGTGCACAAGCTTTCCCTAAACTGGACTCTTCTTTTTCTATCACGTAAGGGGTAGCTAGGTGGTGCTGTTGATAGAGCACCAAGCCTGGAGTCAGAAAGACGAGTTCAAATCTGGCTTCAGACACTCACTAGCTGTGTGACCCCAGACAAGTCGCTTAACCTCTATTTGTCTCGGTTGCCTCATCTGTAAAATGGGGATAATAATAACACCTATTTCTAGGACAGCTAGGAGGCACAGTGGATAGCATGCTGGCCCTAGAGTCAGGAAGAATCATTTTCCTGTGTTCAAATCTGGCCTCAAACACTAATTAGCTGTGTGACTCCGAGTAAGTCACTTAACTCTGTTTGACTCAGTTTCTTCATCTGTAAAAATGATCTGGAGAAGGACATGGCAAACCAGTATCTGCCAAATAAACCCCAAATGGGGTCACAAAGAGTTAGACACAACTGAAAACAACTGAACAACAGTAACCAGCCCAGGGTGGTTGTGAGGACTATATGCGATAATAATTGTGAGGCATTTAGCACAGTGCCTACCACATACTAAGCACTACATGAGTATGTGCTGTTACTGTATTAGTATCTCCTTCACAAAAGCTTCTGTTATCTCTCTAGCCAGAATTCTCTACCTCCTTTGATTTTTCACAGCATTTATCATGTTCTATGTTGCATTTTTGTTTGTACACATATATTGGATCTTCAGGTCTAGATTATAACTACAGGACCTGTGTCTTTGTGTAGCAACATGTAGCAAAGTGCCTTGTTCAACAAAGATCTGTTGAATGGACAAATGAATGAATTAAATAACCATCAATTGTCTAGAAAATTCATTTACCCAAATCAGCTTATTCCCTATCTCGTAGTGAGGTGTCACAATGACGTACACTATTGAACAGAGGACAGATCCGGGGAACTTCTAATGATCCAGCAGGATTCTGAGAGTCATGAGATGTAGCTGAGGCTAAGCTTGGTGAACCAGAAGAAGGATAAGGAGACTTTTCTGAGGGACAGAAGAGGGCATGGGGATGACTTTGTAAGAAAAAACGGTAAATGGCAGCTAGCTTCCTGACTTTGGAAATGCATCGAAAAAAAGCATCTGGTTGCTCATAAATTTGAAGAGAAATAATCTTCCGGAAAAGCTCTAGCAGCTTCAGCTCCTCTGAAAATAGGTTGGTTTATACATCCCTTTTTCTGGCAGTCAGCAATTACTTAGAAAGGCTGTGTTATTCTCTCCTGAGTCTTAACCATCCTCTGCTTTGGAGATCGTTCAAAGCATGTGAAACCAAGAATGCTTTCTTTATTATTACTAAACCTGAGAATCATCTCCTTTCCACACATGGTGTATCTTGTAGCTAGGAGGAGTCTTTTTTTAATGCGTTCACCAATATTTTTGTAGTTACCTATTAAGTACCGTCATCATCACTATCATAAGCGTCATCTCATTCTCATCTTTTTTTTTGATGGTGTTCAAATAGAAATGATCTCTCATCTGCTATACAAACTAAAATTTTATTAAAATTTTTAAAAAGTGAATAATCAGAGCTTCGGATTTATATTTTTCCTTATTAACTCTTGTGTAGGTTTACTTTTATTTTTGTGGTTTTTTAAAATAAACTTATTATTTATTTTTAACATTTAAAAAAGATTTTGAGTTGTGACTTTTTCCCTCTCCACACCTTGAGGAGGCAAGCAATATGATTTTAAATATATGTATACATACATATATATGATTATACATGTAAAATTATGTGACACATATTTCCATACTAACCATGCTGCAAAAGAAAAAAAGGTAAGAAAAGAAACTGGAAAAAAATTAAACATCAATCTGCATTTAGAACTCACTATTTCACTCTCTGGCGTTGGATAGCATTTTTCATCGTGAGTCCTTTGGAATTGGTTTTGATCATCGTATTGATCAGAATAATTAAGTTTTTCACAATTGATCCTTACAATATTACTGTTAGTGTATTCAATTTTCTCCTGGTTCTGCTCACTTCACTTTTCCTCAATTCATAAGAGTCTTCCAAGGTTTTTCTGAAATCAAACAAGATCCTTTTATACTACATGGTCTATGCACTATTACAAAAGTGGCTAAGATAATTGCCTTTTATAGTTCAATCAATTAATAATCATCCATTAAGTACCTACTATGTGCCAGGTTTATTAAGATAAAAAATGAAAAAAATTCCCTTTCTCAAGGTGCTTATAGTCTAATGGGGGAAAAAATCACATACCTATATAAATACTTATACCTATATAAATATTTGCAAAGTAAACACAAGATCAATACACAGTAGTTGTTGAATAAAATACTAGGATGGAAATGTCTACTTTGCAGGCTCACTGAAAGCATCCTTGATGTAACTTCAACAGTAGAAATGAACAGTAGAGATGCTCTGTATCTTGTCTTGGTCCCACATGATTTCCTCTGCTATTTTGAAAGATGTTCCATATAACTTGGAGTTTATAAGTCTTTGACCTAGCAACATCTATTAAATATGTTGTCCTTATGTTTTGTTTTGTTTTGTTTTACAGATCAGTGTTATGTGCAGGCACTTGTGGGCAACCATTCGATGTGTAACACTGGTTCAACTTCAGTACTGTTTGTTGACTGGGTTCTCCAAGACAATCTGAATTCTGTATTTGTAGCATGGACATTGGTAATTAAAGGACATTTCTAGTAGTAGCCACCAGGATATGTCCCACTAAATATTTGGTGAGTGGTAAATGTTTATAACCTTTACAATGCTTCCCTTTACAATTTCCACTATTTTCTTGAATAACCTACATTGATCACTAAGCCCAGCCTCCTTAAGAACAATGACCTCACCCTGAATTTCCATCAAAAATACTTTTGTTTCCATAAATAAATCCACATGACACACAATAGGGTGTTAATATGCTATTGGTTGAGTTCATGTGAATGTTGCTCACAAAGGGTCTTTAGATTACATTCTTGGGTCATTGTCATTTCATGGACTCTCTCCACAGGTTAAAAGACATTCAGGTTATCTTTGACAAATCCAGACACATGTACCTGCTATCAGTCTTTACTACCACTCAGCAAGTGATGTCTCCCCCAAATTGCTGTAAGCTTTTCTCTTTACAGAGAGGAAGTGTTCAACTTTCTAGAGCTGCTTTCAAGAGATAGGTTTTGTATTTTGTTAATATATAGGATTTTGCCCAGATACTTTTCAAATCTGTTGTGGTCTAATTTTATGGTACCTAAAGTGAACATCAAGGCTGCTGTTGCCTCAGTTGTTAATTAATTTAAATATGTTCTATTATTGTTGTTGTTTTTTCTACTACTACAGTTGATAGTTCCATGTTGGTTTGAGGTTAATCAACTGTTTTTCATACTTTATTTTACTTTCTCTCCCCAATAATGAGATGAGGTAACTACAAAGATCTTAACATTCTTATTTGACAGACAAGGAAACAATGAGGCTTAAGTTAGGTGACTTGCCCAACATAAGTTACATACTGAATGCTAGGTATGTGCCATAACTATTCATGCATTGACTAAAGCTGGAAGAGAAGAGAGACATAATCTAGTCCAGTATCCTCATTTTGCAGTTGAGGAAATCGAAACCCAGAAAGGTAAAGCAATTTTCCCCAAGGACACATGATATGATTGAGGTAATTCTAGTACCTATTCATATTTTTAAATACATTTTGAGCATAGAATAATTAAATCACAGTTAACTAGAATCCAAATAACTAGAGTCTTCAATTAACTAGAAATTTGTCTTTATTTTTATGAAAAAGAAGCAAATCACAAGAAAATAGATTCTTACCAGGACTCATTCAAGTGTTTCCTGAAATCATAGATTTAGTCTAATTTTCTACATCTTGTATATCAATGCTACTAAACATGAAGAAAAAGAAAGGAAGGAAGAAAGGAAGGAAGGAAAGATGAAGCAAGGAAGAAAGGAAGGAAGGAAGGAGGGAGGGAGGAAAAAGAGGGAGGGAAAGAAAAAGACACCTAGTTAATGATAGAAGGGCCAGGGTTAGAGCCCAAATATAGATGATTATTCGTTAATAAGCAAAATAGTGACTCTGAGATTCTTCAAGCTTCTCAGTCATCTAAAACTCATATTCACTCAGTATATTCTATTTACTAAGGCAAAAAAATTAACTAATATTAACCTTAGAAATATTTTCTGAGCAAAAGTTGAAAAGAATGTTCCTCCTAATCCTAAGCAAGGCAGAAAAGATGGCCGTTTCATTACTCACAAAGTCCAATTCCTTGAGCTTCTGGAGGCCTAACTACAATTAAGTCATCTCCTACTCATCTTCACAGATGAGGTGGGAGTATATATAAGGTGGGAGTAAGGAAGGATCTTCTATGTCTTCTATCCTTGGAATGGGGTCATGTCTTTTCTCATTCTAGGAAATGTGCTATAGGGTATGTTCAGATGAATGGCAAAGCTTGAGAGCCTCAGCACTGTTTCTGAAAATGGTAGAAGAAAAAGCAAAAAGAACAAAGAGGAAGATGGTTGCTATGGAGGATTCTGTGGAATATCTCTCCTGTACTAACAGAAACTGGAATGAATTTGAAGTTATCTGTAGAAGAATTGGGTCATTGTTCCTCCTTATTCCATCCTACTTTTGAGTTCAAGTTGGAACAATTTAGGTAGGGTGGCCTTAGCCTTAGCTTCAGCACAACTATTACCACTGAAGGAAGAAAGACCAGGAAGGAAACATTTCAGTTCTACCTTCCCACAACCTGGTTTATGCATTAAGATGAGTCGCAAAATACATAACTATAGCAAGACCTGAAAATGTTCAAGAAGTTGGGTCATTTGTATTTTGATTAACAATGGCCTCCCTCAGACTAGTGAGTGAGAGAACTCCAAATCTGGGTCTCCTCCCTGAGTTTAAATCCTCCTATGTGCAAATTGGCAAAGATGACAAAAGATACCAACTGTCAGTGCTGGAGAGGTTATGGAAAGATAGTCTCATTACATACATTTTTGAAGATATTCATGGGGTCAACCATCCCAGGAAGTAATTTGGTATCATGCCAGGAAGTGGCTTAGAGTGTACCAAATCAGAAATGTCAAACTCACCCCTTACAGCATGAGGCCCCCAAGACTCATCACTGAACCAGATTAAAATGTGATTGGGAAATGTTGAACAAAATAAATAAAAATACAGTACAACACATATAAGATTAATTTGTGGTTTTCTAAGTCAATTTGCAGCCCACAGGGATGTGCTTCTATTTGAATTTGACACAATTGCGCTACAGTCTCTGACTCAGAGTTCATGATGCTGAGCATACAACTGAAAGATGTTAAAGACAGAAAGAAAGAACCCCATGTATGTGCTGACATTAATAGCAGTACTTTCTGTTGTAGTAAATAAAGTAGATGCCTTTCAACTGGGGAATGGCAGTACAGAAAGTAAGAGCCATGCATGTGATGGAATATAACTGAGCCATAAGAAATGATGAATATGAGGAATTTAGAGAAGCGAGGGAAGTAATGTGAACTGATGCACAGTGAAGTTAACAGAATCAAGAAAATGCTAAACAAAAAAAGAACCCTGAAATTAAACACTGCATTATTATAACCATCAAACTTGTCCCTGAAGAAAAGAAAGATGATAAAATTCATCTTCCACACTTCTTTGTAGAGCTGGGAGAGTATGGGAGTAGAACATTATATATACTGTAAGAGTCAGCTGATGTATTAATTAGTTTTGCTGAACTGACTTTTTTCCCCATTTTCTTTCTTTTTTAATTGTTTTTATTGCAAGGAATGGCTTTCTGGGTAGGGCAAAGAGGAGTGATTTATAGGAAAATTAAGGTGATGTAAAAAAGTCAAATTACATCAGTAGAAATGAAAATTTCTTTAAAAGATTATGCTAAAGGTCTTGGAAGCTTAAGTCAGTGAGCTAATAATAGTAATTACAGAAGATTTATCAGTGGGAGGGGAGGAGTGGGGTAGGTCACAAGCCAATTACCATTTTCAAAACGCATCTAAAACTATCACTAGATACTCCTACCTAGATAGACAGAGAACTAGATACTGGCAGGAATAAAGTCACTTTCCAACTAAATCAATGTGTGGAGAGAAGCTGGTTGTCAGATAAGCTCAGATCAAACCAAAGAACCACAAGGAAACCAGGACGCTTTACTAAGTGGGGATAAGGTCCATCAGGGTTATATTCCAGCTGCTTCAGAAGTTTCATCTCTATCACCTACCTGTCAGACTTCAGTGCACTTAACAGAAAAAGCCTCTCACTAATGAAGTTTGGCTTCTAATTACCCTGCAGGCATTGATGCCCTACTCATCACAGCGGCAGTCTCACTTGTCATCTAATGACAATTGATAGCACCAGAGTGGAAAAGCAACAGTTGTAGGGTGGTTGGAATGGACAGCTGCAGCCTTGATCGACAGAGCAAGGAAGTGAACCATTGGCAAACAAGACAGATAACATACTCAAACTGAAGGGTGATGGGACAGGGCTTTCACTGTGACCCTAACGAGACTCAGACTTCTGCCCTTGGTTTCAGGATCTGAAGCAGCTAACAAAACATTTAAAAAAACAATCACAGAGATGTGAAAGCAAGGCAATGCACAAAGACAAGTCAGACTTCCATGAATATGGCTTCAGACTTTCTTTGAAATGTCAGGATTTCTGATATGAGACAGCATGACAGATTAGAATGAGATGCTGGGTTCCCAAATTACTTTTTTTCCCCATTGGAATTTAGTCACTTGCTCCGAGTCTTCATGAGACAGGAAGCCCAATCCATTGATTTGGACCTCAATGACTCTTGCTCTTAAAAAAAAAAATCTATTGGTCTTAGTGACTTACTGAAATATTTTGCTGATTATCAGTGGTTTTCTTATTTAAATAAAGCTTTACAGTGGTCAGTGGTTCAGCAAGTTCAAAAATTTATGTTCAACTAGGAGGGAAGGTTTCATAAAGGAAGGAAGGAAATGAATTGCCTACTATTTGTCAGACCCTTTGCTAACCATGCAAGGTAGATAATATTGCTATCCCCATTTTATGGTTGAGGAAATTGAGGCAGACAAATTAAGTGACTCATTCGGGATCAAAAACACAGTTAGTATCTGAGACCAGATTTGACGTGAGGTCTTCTTTCCTCCAAGTTCAGCATTCTGTGTACTACTCTTACCTACCTGCCTGTAAAATCTAGGTTGCATTCTCCTGCCCCTTCGTATCTTGATTGTAATGACTCAAGTTTAGTAAGGCACCATAACCTTATGTGATTTTGAAATATTTTTTGTTACAAACCTAATTATAGAAAATAAAAAATATTAAATTGAAGCTCACATGAAACCATAAATTCTGAAATACTGACATACCCTAATGTAAACATTATCAAAATAATAATTGATTGACCTCATGACTCCTTCTAATTTCCTTTCTTCTTTGTCCTTTGAATCATATCATCATAGCAAAGGTAGAATGATTCTTAGAAGTCATTTAGTTTAACCCCTCCATTTTACAGATGAGGAAAACTAAGGGGAGGAGTTGTTACTTACCCAAAATCTAATTCCAAATCTAGCATTCTGTCCATTGCATCATTCTGCTTTAAAGTTTGTTTCTTTTATAATTTTGAACATATACAATCAGTTCTAATATTCATATTACCCTAATTCCACTCTCCTCATTTTGCATCTTTTCATATCTCATTCATATTTCACATTTTAAAATTTTTAATGTTTGCCATTTTAAGGCATAGTAATATATTACACTGGTCTGCCAAAACTTATTTGGAGGTAAATCCTTCATTTATTATTTATTTATTAACTATATAACCTAAAGTAAGTCATCTTCCATCTCTGGCTGTTCAATGATCTATTCTACAAAATGATCAGTTCTTACTAGATAATCACAGAATTTAGAACTGGAAGTTACCTTAAAAATCATATAGTACAACTGCACCATTTTATAGCTGAAAAGACTGAGGCTCACAGAGGTGAAGTGATTTCTAAAACCTCATAAAGCCCTAAGGTCCTTTAAACACTAAAGACCAATATTTATAACCATTGACTATGTGACTCATTTTTAGCTCTTCCTTATTACAAATGAAACAATTGAATATTTTTGTACAGATACGCCCTTTTAAACTTTCAGTGACATTTTTACAATAGAGGCTTCGCTGTGCAGCAGCAGGATTGTGGGGTCAAAGTCTCGGATCCATTTTTAAGCTTGTAATGTATATTACTAAACTGCTCTCCGAAAAGTTTGCACCAATTTAAAGGTCAATGCTTCCCCAGTCTCTCACTCTTGCCATGACATCAGCCCATCTCCTTTTTGGATAATCATTTTACACAGAACAGATTTTACTCAGGTACTTCTGCATAGTCTCTTATTTGTTACATGTTGCAACCCTCTCATACCTGCCATGAATCTATTAACCTCTGTCAGGGACTCATTTTTCAATTCTTCAGAGACTGTAGTGTTCCATGAGTCACAGATATACAAATAACACAGGCAGAATATTGGTATTAAAGGTCTTTTTATTCTAAGAGAATATTTGTTCTAAAAGTTTGGAGTCATTAAAGGAAGCTTAATGCCAACATAAATGTTAATGTTTTTTTGATGTTTTTGCCAACTTGATGGGCATGTGGTGATAGCTGAAAGGTGTTTACATTTCTCTGATTATAAAATAATGTATTTCCTCTATTGCTGTTCAATTATTTCAGTCTTGTCCAACTCTTTGAGACCCTATTTGGGGTTTTCTGGGCAAAGATAGTGGAATAATTTTCCATTTCCTTCTCCGGCTGATTTTATAGATGAGGAAACTGAGGCAAACAGGGCTACGTGACCCTCCCAGGGTCACATGGTTACTAAGTGTCAGGCCAGATTTGAACTCAGGAAGATATCTGCCTGATGCCAAGCCCAGTGCTTTATTCACTGCATCACCTAGTTGCCCTGTTTCCTCTTTTCAAAGTTCCTTATTTATTTAACAGATTTATATCAGTTCCTCAGCAATTCTAGGTGTATTTTTTCTAACATCAGACAACACAAAAGAAATAATCTAGTTCAGTGACCATCTGGTCAAAAATGTCTCACAAGGTATAAAGCATTAAATATATGCATATATATTTCTATATATATATATTTCTATATATACACATATATATGTGTATGCATATATACACACACACATACATATATGTTTGTGTGTGTGTGTACGTGTAGAGAGAGAAAAACAGACAGACAGAGAATGTGTGTGTCATCAATGATGTTTACCTGTTATAGAGGATGTCTAACTACAGGGTTTCTTAAACTTAAACTTTTTCACTCATAATCATTTTTCCGCCTGAGAAATTTTTACTCAACCCAGGATATACAGGTATATAAAATATGTATACAAATCATTTGCTGATCATAAATCATAAAGGAATTTATTTTTAAAAAATTCTTGGGTATATATGTATATATATATACATATATATATGTATATATATATATACTTTTACCACTTTATCAACAATGAAAGCAAATTTGCACACTACTGAGATGGATGTGTTTGTTTATTTTTTACATAAAGAATTAAATCTTGGTGGAATATTTGATACTGCAGGGTGTAGAGCATCTTCAACATTTTACAGAATTGATCAATATTTTGATTTTATCATTGTTAATGCTGTGTTTAGAACCCAGGCTGCAGTGAAGTCGCAGGTTGCAACATGGGCAAGTGCTGCTAGAAATACCTTAGATTCGTTACGCATTTGATTTTGAATTAATTTTTGGTTGTTACACGTTCAAAAACCTTTTACCATTGCCAGATTTTTCATGACCCCCAAATTCAGTATGTGACCCCATATGGGCTCACAACTCACAGTTTAAGTGCTGAAAGAAGTGCTAGACTCTACCACAAAGTCAAGCTAAAGAGAGATTTCCTATAAATGTTAAGAGTCTCCAAATGATTTTATTTATAGATGATATTTTGCTGGTTGACTCCATTCCACGAGTATTGCAGAACTTCTTGAAAGAAATTCATAACCATTCAAAGAGCAATCAAATGAGGTAATATCTGGAAAGAACTTTGCAAAGCACTGTATAAATGCTAACTATTATTGTTGTTTTTCTTATTGTTAATTATCATTATAGCATGGCCTAACCATTTATACATGAAAAGCCAATTGGATAAAAATGCCTATTATCTAGATAATGATATGAAGCTAGATGGACTACCTATAAAGCTCAGACATAGAGAAAGAGAGAGAGAGAGAGAGAGAGATAATACACACACACACACACACACACACACACACACACACACACATCTAGATAGCCAGTACAAATAGACAGAGAGTTGAATCTATAATTAAATGGGCAGAGAAAAGTGACTGGACTGACTTCAAGAAATTGCAAACTTCCTTTAATAATTCCAAACTTTTAGAAAAAAGTGCCCTTCTGGAATTAAAAGACCTTTAATATCAATATTCTGTCTGTGCTACTGTATAATTGTGAATCATGTAATATGGATATGTCTAAAGAATTAAAAAATGAGTACTAGACAGGGATTAATTGAGTGGTCTGTGGTGGGTATGATCTGGCTACATCATATAACAAATAAGGGACCATACAAAAGAACCTGAGAAAGGATAAAATACGAAAAATTATGATTGAAAAAGAAGATGGGCTGGTCATGTGGAAAGAATGAGCGTTAACCACTGACATTCTTAAGATTTCAAGAGAAAGAAAAATTGCAAAAGAAGGTAGTAGCCAAACCAGATGTCAATTTGCATTATAAGGCTGTAATTCACAAAATAATTTGGTATAGGATAAGAAATAGAGTGATGGATCAGTGGAATAGATTAGGTACAAATTACATTATAGTAAATGACCACAGTAACCACAGTAACCTAGTATATGATAAACCCCAAAATCTAAGATTTTGGAACAAAAACTATTTGACAAAAACTGTTGGGAAAACTGGAAAACAGTGTGGCAGAAACTAGGTATAGTTTCTCACACTACATACTAAGATAAGGTTAAAATAGGTACATGATTTAAACGTGAAGGGTGATAACTTAAGCAAATTCAGAGAACATAGAATAGTTTATCTGTCAGAATTACAGATAAGGAAAGAATTTAGGACCAAAGAAGATATAGAGAACATTACAAAATGTAAAATAGATGATTTTGCTTATATAAAATTTAAAAGTTTGTACACAAACAAAACCAATGCAACCAAAATTATAAGGAAAGAAGAGAATTGGGAGGAGGGAAATTTGCAACAAGTATCTCTGATAAAAGCCAAATTTCTCAAATACATAGAGAACTCAGTGAAATTTATAAAAAAAAATATGTCATTCCCCAATTGATAAATGGTCCAAGGGGTTTCTGCCAAAGTAATCATCTATAGTCATATGAAAAAGTGCTTCAAATTACTATTGATTAGAGAAATGCAAATTAAAAGAACTCCAAGGTACCACCTCATACCTATGAGATTGGCTAATATGGCAAAAAAGGAAAATGATAAATATTAGAAGGAATGTGGGAAAAATGGGACACTGAGGCACTGTTGGTAGAGTTGTGAATCAAACCAACCATTCTGAAGAGCAATTTGGAACCATGTCCAAAAAACTATAAAACTGTGTATACCCAGCAATACCACCACTAAGTCTATATTCCAAAGACATACAAAAAAAGGGTGAAAAAGTATTTGTACAAAAATATTTATAGCAACTCTTTTTGTGATGCTTAAGAATTGGAGATCAAAGGAATGCCCATCAATTGGGAAATGTTTAAACAAACTGTGGCATATGATTATGATGGAATATTATTGTGCTGTAAGAAATGACAAGCAGGATGATTTCAGAAAAACCTGGAAAGACTTACATGAACTGATTCATAGTGAAGTTAGCAGAATCAGAACATTGTACTCAGCAATAGCAATACTATTCAATAAAGAGCTGTGAATGACTTAGCTATTCTCAGCAATATAATGATCCAAGATAATCTCAAAGGTCTAATGAGGAAGTATACTATCTGCTTCCAGAAAAAGAACTGATATTGTTTGAATACAGACTGAAGCATGCTATTTTTACTTTTTTTGGTTTTTTTCCCCTTTTATCTGAATGTTCTTGTACAAAAGCACTCATACAGAAATATTTTACACAATTGCACATGTATAACCTATGTCTGATTGCTTACCATCTCGGGGCATGGGGAGGGGAGGAAGGAGAGAACTCAAAACTTTAAATATAAATGTTTAAAAAAAAAAGATTCCAAGAGAAAGTGAGGAAGATCTTCAGAACATTGTATGAATTCTCTGTGTCATGCTTATAGGAGGTCATGGAGAAGAGTTACACAGGATGGTCAGATATTGGGGAATTAGAGTTTGCATCATTGTAGAACATACGTTCACTGATAAGTTCACAGATCTACTTGAATGTAATTAACACAAATTTTTTGCCTGTTTCTTTTCTTTTTACTTGGAAACATTTTTTTGTTAGATAAAATTTATCCATTTTTGCATAATCCAGTCAAACAATTTTGTTTCCAAATATTTTTCTATTTCTTTTACAGATAAATTGTTTTCTTCTTTTCCATTATTGGGATAAATGTTATTCCTTTTCTTCCAGTTTTAAAAAATATTTAGTTTATTGATCCAGTTGAAGCTTATTGTAGTACTTGTCATGAGGCATGAATCTATAACTCATTTTAAATCAACAATTTTTATTGAATTTTTGGTTTTATCAAATATTAATATCTTACATAGAATAAATTCTGTTTTTGGATTGACTACCTTTTATTTTTATCTATTATCTGATAGCTTTTTTAAAAAATAGTTATTGCTTTATGAGTTTTGCCAGTCTCCCTTGGCTCATTTTTCTCTAATTTCTCTTGATGGATCTCACCTTTTTTTTTCCATATAAATTTTTTTATGTCTTGATATGCCTTCAAAGTAGCTCTTTGGCATTTTGGTTACTATCTAGATCAATGAAACTCTAAATTAATTTGGGAAGAATTACTATGTTTCCTATGTAAGGTAGACTCAAGAATGTAGAGAGTACAATCCCAGAGATTCAGCTCTTCCTTCATTTCTGTCAAAAACATTGTCCTTGTATATGATTAATGCCCAGATATTTAAAGCATTTTGTCATTGAAAGTGACAGTTCTCTTTTTATCAATGTCAGTTTTTCCCAATTTTTGTTGGTGATATATAGAAATGCAAATAGTTTTGTAGGTTTGTCTCATACATTGAAAAAGTGCTGAAATAACTTAATTTCAATAACTTTTATTGAAGCCCTTGGATTTTCTGATATGTATATTTGAAGATGACAATCTTCATTGCTGTTGCTTAATCCTTTTCTTTGTCGCATCTTATCACAAAAGGTAATATATCTAAATTAAGTCAAATAGAAATGGGGAGAGTGGTTAACCCTGCTTTACACCCCTTGTTAATGAGAATGCCTCTATTCCAGCATTGTGTATCTTGTCAATTGAGTTTAACCAGAAATTTTTTATTATGGTTGGGG
This sequence comes from Notamacropus eugenii, assembly GCF_028372415.1. Lineage (NCBI taxonomy): Eukaryota > Metazoa > Chordata > Mammalia > Diprotodontia > Macropodidae > Notamacropus > Notamacropus eugenii. Next base: position 95,876,063 of record NC_092877.1, read on the forward strand.
AAATATCCTTCTATTTCTATACTTGTAAATATTTGTAATAGAAAAAAATTCTGTATTTTATCAAAGGCTTTTCCTTACTATTGACATATAGTTTTTATTTTTCTTATTAATAGATAGGATTATATTGACTATTTTCTAATATTAAGGCATATTTGAATTTCAGGTATATATCCTTCTTTGTTATAATAGATCTTTTTTTTTTTACTGTCACTGACACTTGTTTAATGATTTTTATTTGTTCTTCCTTCTTTTTTTTAATTAATTAATTTATTTAACTTTTAACATTCATTTTCACAAAATTTTGGGTTTCAAATTTTCTCCCCATTTGTCCCCTCCACACACCCCAAACACCAAGCATTCTAATTGGCCCTATCACCAATCTGCCCTCTCTTCTATCATCCCTCCCTTCCCTTGTCCCCATCTTCTCTTTTGTCCTGTAGGGCCAGATAACTTTCTATACCCCATTACCTGGATTTCTTATTTCCTAGTTGTATGCAAGAACAATACTCAACAGTTGTTCCTAAAATTTTGAGTTCCAACTTCTCTCCATCCCTCCCTCCCCACCCATTCCCTTTGGAAGGCAGGCAATTCAATATAGGCCATATCTGTGTAGTTTTGCAAATGACTTCCATAATAGTCATGTTGTGTAAGACAAATTATATTTCTCTCCATCGTATCCTGCCCCCCATTTCTTCTGTTCTCTCTTTTGATCCTGTCCCTCCCCAAGAGTGCTGACTTCAAATTGCTCCCTCCTCCCATTGCCTTCCCTTCCTCATCCCCCCCACCCTGCTTATCCCCGTCTCCCCCACTTACCTGTATTGTAACATAGGTTTTCATACCAAAATGAGTGTGCATTTTATTCCTTCCTTTAGTGGAATGTGATGAGAGTAAACTTCACGTTTTTCTCTCACCTCCCTTCTTTTTCCCTCCACTAAAAAGTCTTTTGCTTGACTATTTTATGAGAGATAATTTGCCCCATTCCATTTCTCCCTTTCTCCTCCCAATATATTTCTCTCTCATCCCTTAATTTCATTTTTTTAAGATATGATCCCATCCTATTCAATTCACTCTGTGCTGTGTGTGTGTGTGTGTGTGTGTGTGTGTGTGTGTGTGTAATCCCACCAACTACCCAGATACTGAAAAGTTTCAAGAGTTACAAATATTGTCTTTCCATATAGGAATGTAAACAGTTCAACTTTAGTAAGTCCCTTGTGACTTCTCTTTGCTGTTTGCCTTTTCATGCTTCTCTTCATTCTTGCATTTGAAAGTCAAATTTTCTTTTCAGCTCTGGTCTTTTCATGAAGAATGCTTGAAAGTCCTCTATTTCATTGAAAGACCATTTCCCCTGAAGTATTATACTCAGTTTTGCTGGGTAGGTGATTCTTGGTTTTAGTCCTAGTTCCTTTGACTTCTGGAATATCCTATTCTACACCCTGCAATCCCTTAATGTAGAAGCTGCTAGATCTTGTGTTATCCTGATTGTATTTCCACAACACTCAAATTGTTTCTTTCTAGCTGCTTGCAATATTTTCTGCTTGACCTGATAACTCTGGAATTTGGCCACAATGTTCCTAGGAGTTTCTCTTTTTGGATCTCTTTCAGGAGGTGATTGGTGGATTCCTTGAATACTTATTTTGCCCTCTGGTTCTAGAATCTCAGGGCAGTTTTCCTTGATAATTTCATGAAAGATGATGTCTAGGCTCTTTTTTTTATCATGGCTTTCAGGTAGTCCCATAATTTTTAAATTGTCTCTCCTGGATGTATTTTCCAGGTCAGTTGTTGTTTTTCCAATGAGATATTTCACATTATCTTCCATTTTTTCATTCTTTTGGTTTTGTTTTGTGATTTCTTGGTTTCTCATAAAGTCATTAGCCTTCATCTGTTCCATTCTAATTTTGAAAGAACTGTTTTCTTCAGTGAGCTTTTGAACCTCCTTTTCCATTTGGCTAATTCTGCTTTTGAAAGCATTCTTCTCCTCATTGGCTTTTTGAACCTCTTTTGCCAATTGAGTTAGCCTATTTTTCAAGGTGTTATTTTCTTCAGCATTTTTTTGGGTCTCCTTTAGCAAGGTGTTGACCTGCTTTTCATGCTTTTCTTGCATCTCTCTCATTTCTCTTCCCAGTTTTTCCTCCACCTCTCTAACTTGATTTTCAAAATCCTTTTTGAGCTCTTTGGGCCTGAGCCCATTGAATATTTATTCTGGATGTTTGGGATACAGAAGCCTTGATTTCTGTGTCTTTCCCTGATGGTAAGCATTGTTCTTCCTCATCTGAAAGGAAGGGAGGAGATATCTGTTCACCCAGAAAGTAACCTTCTATGGTCTTATTTTTTTTCCCTTTTCTGGGCATTTTCCCAGCCAGTGACTTGACTTCTGAGCTTCCTCTTCACACCCACCTGGCCTCCAGATCCACCCAGCCAGCGCTTGGGGTCTGAGATTCAAATGCTGCTTCCCAGCCTCAGGGCTTTGGGCGGGGGCTGGGCTGCTATTCAGTGTAAGATTAAGTTCAGGTGCTTGGGTGGGGGCAGGGCCACCTCACAAGCTCAGTTCCCTCAGGGGGTTTATGCAGAGACCTTCAACAATGGATCCCAGCTCCTGCCTTCTTTGGGAGCCCTTGTCAGCTGTCACCTCTGCTGCTGCCTCCTGAGAGGGCCTGAATTATGGGGATACCCCACTCCCCTCTTGGCCACACAAAAAGACTCTCTCACTGACCTTTGTCACCTGTAGGTGGAGGGATCTGCGTGGCCACTGGAGATTCTGTCCCTGAAGCCTGCTCGGATCTGCTTGTCTCAATGCCCTGCAGCCAAGGCAGGGCTGGGCTGTGCTCCAGGTCTGGGGCACGACAGACCTTTCAGGTCAGTTTTTCAAGTTTCTCTGGAACAGTAATCTCCTCGACTCCGTTGTTCTGTGGCTTCTGCTGCTCCAGAATTTGTTGGGAGTTCTTCTTTATAGGTAATTTATGAGCTGTGGGTTTGGAGCTAGCATATGTGTGTCTTTCTACTCCGCCATCTTGGCTCCTCCCTTGTTCTTCCTTCTTAAGTTGATGTTCCCTAAAATGCCTGTTTTCGGAGGCCTTGGAGGCAGCTCTCTGGCTCAATGGATAGAGCACTATGCTTGGAATTAAGAAGTCCTATGTTCAAATCTAGCCTCAGACACTTACTAGCTGTGTGACCTTGGACATGGCATTTAACCTTTCTTTCCTTTAATCCACTGGAAAAGGAAGTGGCAAACCTCTCCAGGATATTTGCCAAGAAAACCTCCTACTGGGTCACAAATACTTGGGTCAGTATGAATGACTAAGCAACTGAAACAATGTCTTGATATAATCCCTCCATGTATAGTAAGAGAGTTAAATTAAGACTCCAATTAAAACACCAAAACCCAATTAATTAAAACCTTCAAGTAACTGGCATTTTTTATTGATAAGTGGAAACATATAGAGAACTACAGATGTAATTTTCTAAAGAAGATGAATGAAATTCTGTGATTACAAGGAAAAAACAAAATTCAAGGGCATACTATGATTGGCAAATTCACCAACTGGCTGTAATAGCTGAACCTTTTGAGAACAAAACTCAAATTAGAAGGAAGTCAAAGAGAACAATGAGGAAAGAGACGTTAAAAATGTAACAGATTGGCGGCAGGAAATAAACAAACCAAAAAGCATTCCAAATGATTAAAGAATAAAGAAAAGATTTGAAGGATGGACAGAAATATTCATGGATAGAGGAATTAAGGAGGGCACTCATTACTGGGGAAACTGAGCCAAACCAAGGTAAGGGAGAAAAGTGTGAACAAGCATAATACTCAAGCTGCAGAAGGGGACTAGGTATATTGTCCCATAAACTATTGTACAAGACAAAGAACCTATCTATGACTTCTAAAGTAGCTACACTTTAAAACAGTTGAGGAGAAATGTAAGGGTTACATTCATCCTAGAAGAAAAGGGAAAAAAGAAACCTACATATTTCTTAAGGCCTGTAAAAGTAAAGGAAAAGATCCCTGTGGCCCCCCTTCCTCTCCATTTTGAGGCTGAGTCCAGGCCAGCCTCTCTCTCAGCTCTCCAAACTTCTGGACCACGATCTCCTGAGGATATTATATTTTTGTGTTTTCTTCCTCATTTAGAATGTGAGTTCCTTGAGAGCAGACACTTTCTTTCCTCTTGCTTGTGCTTGTATTCTCAGCATTTAGCCCAGTGCCTGGCTTACAGTAAAGGCCTCTCAAATGCTTGTTGACTTAAGAATAGGCAATTTTGTAGTCTAGTAAACAATCTTATTTTGTCTTTATTAAATCACAAGGCTTAACAATTACAGCTGCTCGAATATTTACTCATTCTGATTCAAATGAAACCTAAGTATTTCTCTACTTTGTGTAAGTCTAGGTTACAACGTTAAGATATCAAGATGATATTTTATAGAGAGGACCAGGAGATATTCCATTTTTGGCTCAATACTCATTGAGAAGGCAATAAATTTTTATGAGCAAATGAAATTGATTGACATGTATCTTCTGTGGAATTAAGTGGTCTGTCATTTAAAAATTCAGTATGGTAGGATTTTAAATTTGATACTGAAAGTAATAGGGAGCCATTGGAGTGTATAGAATGGGAAGAAGAGTGGCATAGTTAAACCCATACTTTAGGAAGAACACTTTTGCTGACTGGAGGATGGACTAGGATGGAGACATACTTGAGGCAAGGAGACCAATCAGACGGCTATTGCAATAGTCCAGGTATGTGGTGAGGATAGCCTTTCCTTCACTCCTGGTGGTTATGTGAGTAGAGAAAAGAGAAACTATATGAAAAGTGTTGTGAAGATAAAAAGAAAAAAAAAGGAGTTTAAGCAGTTCATTTTGCAAAGCTGAAAATCAAGACAGGTTAGGGCTGGATGATTAAATCTGAGAATCATTTGCATAGAGATGATAATTGAACCAGTAGGAATTGATGAGATCAACAAGTGAGATAGGGAGAAGAGAAAAAGGGCAAGGACAGACCCTTGCAGAATAATCACAGTTAGTGGCCTTGACCTGGATGGAGATCTAATAAAGGACACTGAAAAGAATCAGTCAAGAAGGTAGGAGAATCACGAGAGAGCAGTCATGAAAACTGAGAGCAGAGAGAGATCCCAGAAAGGGGTGAGCAACAGTGCCAAACGCTTCTGAGGCCTCCAGAAGGATGAGCTCTGGGAAAAAGCCATTTGCTTTGACAATCAAGAAATCAATCACTTTGGAGGGAGCAGTTACATCTGAAAGAGGTCAGCAACCAGAAGGCAGAAAGTTTAGAAGAGGGCGAGGGATTAAATGAAGGCATCCATTGTAGATCCCTTTCTAAAGTCATATAACCACAAAAGGGGGAAGAACTATACAGAGTACCAGGGATCTCAGAGCCCCTTAGCTTGGGTTATTTCAGTCTAAATGGTCCTTGGTTGCCCTTATTGCCTCTGGACAGAAACCTTTGCAGGTTGCATGTGTCCTATCCCTGGTCATACTGGTGCTGACTTTGTTTAGAGGCATTCTGTGTTGCCTATACCCTCCTGACTGACTTTTTGTGGAATTCTGTACTGGAACATGTCACTACAATTTCTCATTGGATTTCTTAATCATTATTCACTCTGATGTGAGCTTTAGGATTTTGCTAGAGTAAGTATGTGTCACCTGAATGGCTTGCCTCCCATTTAGGCAACCATCTTGACAGGACATAAGATTTGATTTTTATAGAAATAAAGAATTCTGATCTCACTTTTTGTGACTTTGTGCAAATTACTTCACCTTCCTCACCCTCTCCTGCAAAATAATGAATATGAACTGGATGATCTCAAAGATCCAGTTCTAATATTCTATGGTTCTTATGTGTGAACTTTTGAAATTAGTAATATCTGTATTTTTTTCCTCCCTTCATCCTTCACACAGAAAAATTCCTGGTTCTCTCAAATGATCATTATATATGGTTTAAAACTAAAACTAGACACACTCAGTGACTGCATTCTTTTTAGACTTGTCTCTCAACTTTGAAAGGATTTTCTCAGAATAGAAGAAAAATTCAAAGCTCCAATCCCTATGGAACTCAGAGCAACAACCCCCAGTTTTGTGTGGTGATCTGCAGTCCACCTCACAAGCATTCCTCGTCTTCTGCAGGAGCTGCTCAGAAACAAAAGTTTCCTTGTTAAAGTTTGCCAAGACAAGCATGTTCCTAGAGACACCAGAGATGACCCAGGGCCAAAGACACAGCAATAAATAAGAGGCCTCCTTAATCTAGAAATACCTCAGAAAGCAATGTGTGCCAAGTGGAAAGTCTCCATTTGAGTACGGGGAGCAGTTATTCCTGCTTCCATCAGTGTGTCAGCAATAGAGATTAAGGCTGGGACCAGCTGGGTAATAAAATGGAGAACATATTGGACTTGTACTCAGATGAACCTCAATGAAAGTCCAGTCACAAATAGTTTCACTGGCTATGTGACCCTGGTAAGTCACTTAACTTTTCACGATCTCAGTTTCCTTATCTGCAAAATGAGCACTACGTGAATAGTCATTTTTATTATATGTGTAAATTGCTTTGTGCTCAACTCTATCACAGGAAGAAAAAAGTGAAATTTTTTTAGTCTTTGTCCTCAATAAATAGGAGTATGTACAGGGGAATAATGATAAGAGTTGACACATTATATAGAACATTAAGATTTAAAAAGTCCTTTGAATACATGATCTCATTGAATTATCACAATAACTATGTGAGAAAGGAAGGAAGAACATAAGAATTTATTAAGTATCCACCATGTACCGGGCACTGTTTTAGGTGTTTTACAAATATCTCATTTGGTATTCACAACAAGCCTGTGAGGTAAGTACTATTAGTATCCCTATTGTACAGGGGAGGAAACTGAGGCAGACACTGGTTAAGTGACTTGCTCATTGAAAATTTGAGGAGTTATAATGGTTGTCATCTTAATAATGAAGTAACTGAGGCTGTGTGACCCTGAACAAGTCACTAACTCTGTTTGTCTCAGTTTTCTCATGTATAAAATAAGCTGGCAGAAGAAATGGCAAACTACTCACTCCAGTATCTTTGCCAAGAAAAGCCCAAAAAGAGTCACAAAGATTCAGACATGACTGAAGTGGCTCAGCAACAACAAGTAATTTGTGCAGCATCATACAACTGGGAAATGTTTCTGAGGTAGGAATTAAACCCAGGTCTTCCTGAGTTCAAGTTCAACCCTCTGCCCACTAGATCATGGTGCATCCTGTAAAGAAGTTAGGAATTTTCTTATCATCATTATCTTAAAAAATATTTGCTGAATTTCCACACTGAGCAGAGGACTCTATGAGACCCAAGGGAAACAAAACTTCATACTCTCTGTGTTCAAGGTACCCATTATCTCCAGTTGGAGAGACGGCACAATTGGTGGGTTAGACAATAAATAGGCTAGGAATATATAAGAAGAAAGCACTTCAGGTTGGGATGGCTGGGAAAGGTTTCCTGGAGGAGGGGAGAGTTGATCTGAGCTCTGAAAAAAGAGTAAGATTAGAAAGCAGAGAAGAACAAGGTGATTGCTCAAGGCAAGAGGATCAGCTAGGGTAGGTAGGGGTAGATGTGGAGTGGTATCAAACTCAAATAGAATCAGAGGCCATGAAATCACACAAAAGGATCTCTATGGGCACATATTGACTTAGAAAAACACATATTATTCTATTTTTTTATTAATTTTGTTAAACATTTCCCAATTACATTCTAATCTGGTTTAGATAGCACTCAGGAGTGTTGTGGACCACATAGACCCTTGGCCCAGGGTTTGATACCTTTGGTATATGTTTTGTTCCAGAGACGATGAGAAGACTATGTTAACAGGAACATGGGGTTTGTTAAAAAGAACAGGGAGAGGTTGGATAGATGAGTATTGTCTTCTTGTATCTTTGTTACAGACCAGGGCTATCCAGACTGCCTGTAGGTAATCTGGTTGCAACATGCCAAGGAAAAACTTCATTTGTGGTTTAGACTTGTTAGATCACAGTTGGCTGAGGTCCCTCTGGCAAGAACATTACTGAGTAAAAAAAGCCCATTTGGTATTTTACTGGGTACCTTCTACCTTCCCTTATTTCAATAAAACTATGTAGATTTGGGGAAAGACCACATTTTTGTCCTAACAGATATAACCACTAGATAATAAAGTAGAAAGTATTACAGATTTTTTGAAGAGTAGGAATTGAGATTTTGAGAGATTATTAAGTGCAATCCTCTCATTTTATAGTAGTGACCAAAAAATAAAAAAATAAAAACATAGGAAGTGGAATGAATCCATTCAGCAAAGCAGAATTCTAAAGCCAGGATGACTCTCAAAGTTGAAGTCTCTGCCAGAGTGTCTAAAATCAACTCTCCTAAAATCTGTGAACAATGGCTAGGGGCTGAGGAGTAGGGAGGAAGAGAAAGATTAGAAAGACTAATTCCAAATCAAATATTTTTGTCAGCACCATGGCCAGGGATGTAGAAGTACATGGGTAGGTGTGTAACTATAGATCCAGACTTGTGACTTCCTTGGTATTGGGAGCTTCCAGTGAAGAAACCCCATCTTCCAATGACGAGCTCCAACTATTCTACAACTTTTATTATTAGAAACTTACCTAGGGCTCTAAGAGGTTAATACAGTTGCATGTGTCAGAGTGGGCACTTGAATACAGGTCTTCCTGATTCCAAGGCCAGGCCTCTCACTGCTTCTGGGATGCAGGAAGGGTACAGCTGCATTCTTTGGGATACCCAGGAGGTATCTCTGCTGTAGGAGTATTTCTACATGTCTATCCCAGTTCATTGATCTATGGTAAGGTATATAGGGAGTTATATATTATGTTCACATTTTTCCTTCTCTGGGTAGCTGTGTCTATACTTGATACCTATATAATGACTGGGGTGTTAGCCTTCTGTACAGGAGAATTTATAGTGATGAGACTTTTCCTAGTCTATATCTCAGAGGTAGCATCTGCCTAAGATCTGTTCTACCATTCTTGGGCATATTTGAGAACTCCAGATTTAGCACTTTTAAAGCTATAGCACTTCTATTGTCAATCATACCTTAGATAAGCATGCTTATTTTTTCTTTGCAAGTCTCTGAGATATGTCTGTGAGATGTCTTTCAATGAAACGATGATAAAGTTCATTTCCCCTGGGTCATGGGACACTGTAAGACATAAAGAAGGCCAACTACTGCTCTGATGTTAGAATGAAGCCAGTAGTAAGGAGATAAGAGGAAGCCAAAGAAGATGAGAGGACAGAGAGACACACACAAAAAAGGAAAGAATTGGGCAAATAGGGCCAGGGTAGAGGAGAGGAAGGAAAATGAGAGGGATAGGGAATGGGTTGCATGGAAAAAGGGTATAGGGATGAGGGGACATTTACTATGGGCAGGAAATAAAGGAAACAACAGAAGGAAAATAAGGGGAAATCAGATGACCGAAACAAAGAATACTCATATTGAATTATTCAGAAATATTGCTGTTCTTTAAGGATGCCTCCACACCATAATTTAGTCCTTTCTGTCCCTTACTGTTATAAGTGTTGTGCAAAGTGGGATAAGTCAGATTTCTAATAAATCACTTTTATCAATTCCTGTTTCTTTGGACAGAAGTAAATTTTTTTGGTTTTTGTATTTTTAATGCAGCTAAGATAAGACTGCTCTCCATGTATGTCTATAGCCTATAGAGGTAGGATTCCAGGTCTAGGAAAATGTTATTTAGTTCACCTTTAGAAAGAACTTCTCTTTCCCCCTGTTGTTAGAAATGAAAATAGATACAATAGTGGGAGCTATTGTGTCTCCACTATGCTGAGCATAGTGTCCAATCAACTCTCAATTATCCAGGGGAAGAGTCTTCAGTTTGTGGATTTTCCCTCTTGTGTTCCTTCCAGCTGCCTGCCCTTTGACCATTTTACGGCCCAATAAGAGCCCCAGTCAGAGGGTGGGCAGGTGGAAGAAGGGAAAGGAAGTAAAATTTAGATCAGTCATTTTAGCTGTTCATTAGGAGCTCTTGCAAAGGGGAAAGAGCCAATGGTTAAAGTAAGCTGTGAGTTTATTTAGCATTTACATTTATCCAAGCCATCCTGACCATCCATTAGCATGGAAAAGTGGTCATTGTTTGAATAACATTTATTCAACCTATAGTATCTGCCCTTGTGTATTTTAAAAGAATTCTGAACAGAAGGGAAACCTCTATTGGAATGATTTTCTTAATGCACTAAAAACTAAGCTACGGTCTACTAGGATTTACATCTACATTCCCAATTGGGTGGAGAGGAAAAGAGGGATTGAAGAAGATATTATAGCAAAGAAAGGTTTATTTACAAACACATTTTAAAGCTAATGTTAGGGGAACGTATTGATCTGTCTTTAACGGACAAGCAACCAAAATGACTCTGCCTTGTTCAAGTGAAGATGTAGAATATCTCCTTCTGCTTCTGATTTCCAGACCTTAGACAAATCATTTAGCTTTCACCTGGACTTTAGATTTCTCACCTGGAAAAAAACTGCTATTATTAAAATTATTTACTAGACTTAGTTATTACTAAAGTTGCTTAATGCTTCGCTAACTTACTGGATTAGTTCATGTGAGGAAAACGAAAAGGATTAGTCTGAAAGACACTGTTTAGATACAAAGTAGTAGGATGGTAAATGAAATTTTCCACTTGGGAAAAGCAGATGGAGAGGATGGCCAATAGATTTTTACTGCAGGGCAACTTAGCAGGGGAGGGGAGGGAGGGCTGGTCACATTCTTGAATTTTAGATAAAATATCCCATTGTGATTAGAATTATTTAGCAAGAGAGGTTCTCTAAAATCAAATTAGAATTATTTTGAACAAGCCACAATCGACTATAGCATCTTGTTTCCATTTCTTTCCTCTAAGTGAATGGAGAGTGGGGTACTCCTTGGGAAACATGAGTAGTAGAGTGGAGACTGTAGAGCTGAGGTGGCATTCATTTATATGTGTCCATCTCCTCCTGGACAATTTGTGAACTCATATTTCACAACTGGTTGAATAATTTTTCCCTGGGAAATAGAGCTATCTTTTCCCCAAGTCATATTAGGATTGGTAAACTATATGTTATATTCAAGGAAATGCTGTAGACTGTCATATAGGACCCTGAACTATATATTGAGCCCATAGGTTTAATGGACCAAAAGTTGCTAGGTACCACATCTGAACAGAGATGTATGTTCCATATGTACTGTGTTCTGGCAAGTGTAGTCATGTGTCTGTTTTTCTGGCCCAATGTATGGAATGGTTGCCTCCTGTTTATTCATTTCAGCAAACATTTGGATTGCTCTCGATGTTTTATGAAGCTAATTAAATAAAAGATGACTAATTAAATGTCACAAAACATGATGTAAACTTGTTAATGTCAGGGGAGATATTTAAAAACAGCTATCATGATGGGCAAATTTGTCACATGTCAATGTTTTCAGTTAATTTTATGCTGTAAATAGGCAAATTTGTTTAAGAAATTCTACAACTGTCTGCCAATGTGATTATGGTCTCCTATATCTTGTGCCTGATTAGACTGGAGCTGATTTCAGGGACTGGAGGACCTCTTCTGAATGCGTAAGTGGACATTTTTCAATTAAACATAATATTATGTTAACATCCTTAAAGATGTAAATGATGGCACAGTAAATTTGATTAAAATACGTACTTAAAATTGTATTCTCTTGCAATTTTCAAGAAAGCCGAAGGCATTCTACATCTTCCCTGCCATTGTCATAGCAGGTTTGCCACAAGTTGCTGTATCCCAGCCTGTTGTCTGAGTCTCCACACACTGACCTTTGTTGTAAGATCTGCTATAGACATCACAAACTCTCACATCAATTTACTACAATTGGATGTGGCATCTTGCAGCTAATTTGATTTAGGAAGAAATGCACCTGGCTCTGTTTTTTCCCTATAGAATGTTGGGGGGTGGGAGGTTCTGAGTCCTCACAGATGCCATCTAGCTGAGTAGCCCATGTGTTTTTCAAGGTCTAAGCAGTTTGTCTCCATCTTCCCAAATAGAACCCATTACAAAGGGAGCCGAGCTGAATTATTTAATGCAAAAACTAATTGGATTGGAGTTGAAGAGAAAAAAAATCTAAATAAACCCAAAGGGGAAACTAGGGATTTATCTTTCCATCTTCTCCAGAAAAATAAGCAAACCTTTATTTGGTCTTACAGATCTACCTATATGTTTTTCTTATTGTTCCAGTAAATCAGTTACCACTTCCTTTTCCCTCCCAAAGTCATAACCCCAACAAACCCCACAAACCAGTCAAGTGATTGAATTACTTGGATGTTCTAAACGATTGCTTAAAATTTTACAGAAAGAGAGAGAGAGAGAGAGAGAGAGAGAGAGAGAGAGAGAGAGAGAGAGAGAGAGAGAGAGAGAGAGAATCTTTTAAAAAACAACATTATTTTTCAAAGAGAATTAAGGTTGTGGGAAAATGCAAAATGTTAATGCAGTTTAACCTTCTTGCATTTTTTAATTCAAATGCAATGTTACTTTTCATATAAGAAGTAAGGTCGGAATTTAAGGCCTTGTTTAACTAATATTTTCCCCTAGATGCAGTTAAAAGAAAGCAAAAAAACTGTCCTGCATGTTCTGCAAGTTGGTTCCTTATTCAAGAGTTCAAAATTAATCATACTATTTATTTTTCAATATATAGTGTTCTCAACAGGATCTGGGGGGTTTTAAAAATGATGATACAATAGTTAAGTTTTTTATATTATTTTAAGGTTTGTACCACACTATCTATATCTATCTACGTGTGTGTATGTAAGTATGTATGTATGTATGTGTGTGTGTGTAATTTTATTTGATTCTCACAAACATTCAAGGTAGCCATTACAGATATTATCATCCCCATTTTAAAAATGAGGAAACTAAGGCCTGTGGAAATGAAGTGACTCAGAGCTATGATGTGTCAGAGAGAAAACTGGAATCCCACTTTTGCCTGGCTCCAAATTGAGTCATCTTTCCATGATACCACACTTAAACATGAAGACTTTGAGCTGGAAGATTTTCAGACCTAGAAAGTAGTGAAAAGGGGAGAAGACAATTTGTACGAGTGATTATTTGCCAATTTTGAAAATTAAAACAATTAAGTGAGAGCATGTGAGAAAGTATTTTTTTTAAATGCATCTTACTACCATGTTTCATTTTCCTTTCCTTACAGCCTGGCAGGGAGGTAACCATGGATTGTAAAATATCCTGTCTGTGAAGTCTGTGAAGAACTTGGTATGAGAACTGATCATTCTGAGACTAAAATATCCAGAGATTACACCCAACTCATCTTAGGCTGGTGTTTTCATCCAACAAGAGCAGGAAAGAGTTGTGATATAGAGCAAGCAGAATAGAAAACCATTCAAATTCTTCTAAATCTTCACAATATGGCACCTGTGCCATGAATCCTCAGAACATCAGATAGCTCCATATTCAAATAAAATTACAAAAGGTACAATAGTGCATGCTAAAATCAAATTAGAATGACTTTATATTATCTGTCATTTGATATGCAGTATTCCTTTCCTCCAAATAAGTGAGTCAATTGCATTCTAAATACTTCAAAGCAGTAACTTCTACATAAGTTGTACATAGACAGACTTGAGGCAGGGACATAGAGAAACTAGGTCTGTATCTTCATTAAGCCTGGTTATACCTGTTTCTCTATATATATCTGTCAACTACTTTGAACTTTGGAATCCAGGACAGCAGCAGAAGAGGAAGAAAGTTAAAGATAAGAGGCATGGAAACATGTTTTTTAATTGGGACAATTTGTAAAGGACCCTTCTTGCCCGATTTAAGCACATATATAACTATATCAGTGCTGTTGAATCTGATTCCTGTAACCACTGTGTAAAACAGGATCAGAGGTTTAGATCTAAAGTCTGGAATTCAAGACTGCAGAATCCGGCCTCAGTTTACTTTTTAGCTCCTTTTATTGCCCTAGAAATCTCCACTTCCCCAAAATCCATTCCAGTCATCCTCCAAGCGTGCCTTTGGACTGGGTGCTTCTGCCACTTTGCTCCTATCTGCAGTTCTTTCTCCCTCATTCCTCTCTTCCTATTCAAATGGTATTCATCTCTCAAGACCCACTTCAAATTCCACCTCCTCAAAGATTCAGCGGAAGTTCCCATAGACACAGAAACAGGCAGAGTAGCATTTTTATAGTAGCAGAGAACTGGAAACAAAAAGTGTATGCCCATTGATTGGGAGATGGCTGAATGGATTGGGGGTCATGAATGTAATGTTATGACTATGAAGAATACAAAGGAAAACATCTGGACTGTTGCACAGTGAGGATAGCAGAACCAGAAAAACAATAGTAATGTAAATGAAAAGAACATCAACAACCAAAAAAAAGAGGAAATCTGAATGTTGTGTAATTGCAATGACCAACCTTAGCCCCAGAGAAAACAAGAGCAAATGTACCTCCCTCCCTTCTTTAAAGAAGTGGAAGACAGCGGATGCGGAACAGCACTTTCAGACCTGGTTGCTTTGTTGGTTATTTTGGCTACCCTGCCTTTTTTTTCATCAATGTTACTACAAGGGACTGTTCTCTGGGTAAAGGAGGGAGAGAGATATCGAGGTAATGTAAAAGCAAAAGGTACCAATGTAAAGTATAAAATAATATATTTTTTTAAATTGCACTTCCTCTGAAGCCTTCCCTGACTACTTCTACTTAATAGGAAATTTCCTTGACTCTCTGATAGCACTTATAGTCTTTACCATATGATAAAGTGCCTATCATTTCTAGCTTTGTGTAGTTAATTATCTTCTCATTCGTAAGTTTTTTGAGGGCAGGGACCAGGTCACTTCAGCATATCACCTGAGGCAGCTAATATGACAAGCTACACAGTGCCTTTTGCAATATAGGAACTCAATAAATATTTATTGGTTGGTTAACTGATTTTAAAGTATACAAATAGGATAGATACCCTAGGTGCAGTGGATAGAGTGCCTGGCCTGGAGTCAGAAAGACTCATCTTCCTGAGTTCAAATCTGCCTTAGACACTTACTAGCTGTGTGACCCTAGGCAAGTCACTACACCTTGTTGGCCTCAGTTTCCTCATCTATAAAATGGACTCAAGAAGGAAATGTCAAACCCCTCCAGTATCTTTGCTAAGAAAACCCCAAATCAGGTCACAAAGAGTCAGATGTGACTGAAAAGACTCAACAATAACAAAAATATAAGATAGAGAGCAAGACTTGGAGTCAGGTGACCAGGATTGTCTGACATGAAGTCAGAATGCCACCTGAGATATTTGCTATCTACATTATCATGAGCAAATCAATTAACTCCTCACAGTCTCACTTTCCTCCTATGTAAAATGGGGATAATACTACCAAACCCACTAAGTTGTAAGGAAAGGGCTTTGCAAATGAAAAGTTGCTATAGAAATGAGTTATTATAATTCTTATGCAAATCATTCTTTCCTCTAGATAGTCTATATGATTTCCCAACCCTTATCCTTCTTCTTCCAGAAAAATTACCAAAGTTGAAAAATGAATGAATATGGGGCAGCTTGGTAGTGTAGTGTATACAGCATTGACCCTAGAGTCAGGAGGACCTGAATTCAAATCAGGCTTCAGACACTTGTTAACTCTGTCACCCTGGGCAAATCATCTAATCCCAATTGCCTCAAAATAAATAAATGAATAGGATAAAATTTTAAGTTTCCTAATATAGCATCAACTATACATGGAATATCAAATCATAAAACAGGGGGTAAGGGGAAGTGCTGGAAAAGAACATAAGTCTGTGAAGATCTTGGTATGGGAACTGGCTAATACAGAGCATCCTGAGAGCATTTATAGAAGAAACATGAAATAGAACAAATCTATCAGACTTTTCATGGCATCTGCTGTCATCAGGGACTCTAATAGAATCATCATTTTGTACTTCTCCACTCAACCATGGGAGGAAATTTTAATGGTGCATAAGATGAAAAAGTCAAAGCCAAGAAAAGCACTAGACATGAACAATAGACATATATACTGAAAGTGACAATTTTGATGATACCCAAGAGATTGATTTTTAAGATTTTTCAAGGAAGAGAATATACCTAAGGAAGGAAAAGATCATAAATAGTATTATCCTTCCCCTCTCAAAAAAATAAGACCAAGAAGAGGTCAGCAGCTATCATTCTGTATGCTTACTTCCACATCATCCTAAACTTTCTATAAGAATGATCTGTATATCCAACGAAGGCATTCTTGATGAAAATATGTAAAAGGACAGAGAGGCATTTGCAGACAATTTTCTACAGCAGACTGCATGGGTGATCATGGGAGTTATACTGCTTAAAACATGGGTGTGGTCATCTTGAGACTGCCATGCCATGGAGAATTGGCACATACTTTGAGGGAAAGCCCCAGTTGCCTTACCTCTGTTACAGTTCTGGTTAAGATCATGCAAGATTCCATGCATTGCCTTTGACCCTATAATGTCACTACTAGGTCTGTATCTCAGAGATCAAAGAAAAAGACAAAGGATCTATATATACAAAAAAATAGTTCTATCAGTTCTTTTTGTAGTGGTAAAGAATTACAAATTGAGAAGACTCCCATCAACTGGGGAATGACTGAACAACTTGTGGTATATGATTGTTATAGAATACTATTTTGATGTAAGAAATGACAAAGGGGATGACTTCAGAAAAAATCTAGGAAAACACTTAGCTGGTGCTAAGTGACATGAACAAAACTAAGAGAATATTGTACATAGTAGCAACAATACTGTAATGATGATCAACTGTGAAACACTTAGCTTCTCTGATCAATACACTGATCCACAATTCCAAAGGACTTACAATGAGAAATTTTATACATCTGCAGAGGGAGAACTGATGAACGCTGTATACAGATTAAAGCACATTTATTTCACTTTATTTTTCTTGCTTTTTTGCAACATTATTAATATGAAGATATATTTTGTATGATTACATAAGAATAATGGGTGTCATATTTCTTGCCTTCTCAATGAGTGGTTGAGAGGTGGAGGGAGGGCTGAGAGTTTGGTAAATGGTCTGAGAGCAACCTGAAGAAGGGAAGAAGGATTTCTACCCTATTAATGTGAAGATCAGTCTCCTTCAGAAGAAACAAAAGCTCTGGGCAGACAAGTGGTAAAGAAATAGGGGGGAAAAAAACAATAATTTACCTAATCCATGGTGACCTGTAAAACATGATTAAAGGTATTACACTGAGTTTTCTGTACAAGATGAGATCCATGTGTGTTCACTTTCCCATTAATATTGTTATTCAAGAGAATAGGGGCTTTGTTGAAATTGGAAATGTCCTGGGTGAAAACTGTGTTCACAGGGCTTGCCTTATAAGATCAGGTATGATTTATGTCATATCTCAAGCCAAAAAAAGGGGGGAATGGGTTAATTCCAGAAGAACTGTGTAGAATGAGAAAGCCTAACTGGGATGATATTTGTACCAGTAAAGGGACTACTTTCACTAGTAAAATCACAGCTCTCTTGGTGGAATATATGCTGTCTCTCCTGTTTCTATATTGAAGGCTGGAGGGATTCTGCTGTCTCAACAGCAGAACACGGGAAAGGATATGTGGGACACTTGGCATGTAACTAAATGACTAGATTCCTTTGGTCTTTACTCTGATGACTCCTGTAGCTCTGGGCAGACATTGATAGAATTGGCAGAACTTATTTTTAAAAATAAATTTTGATTGATGCATTTTGGGTTTCTTTACATCACTAAAATTTCCCCTACCATCCTTCCCTCCTCCCAGAAGTCCATCATATAACAAATAACATCTTTAAAGACAAAAAAGGGGAAAAAAATAGCAGAATTAATCAATACATCAAGAAAAGTCTAAAAATATTTTCAATATTTCACACTCATGGACCTCCCAACTTTGCAAAAAAGGTAGGGTGAGGATGTCTTCTTGTGTCTCTTCTTTGGAGCCATGCTTGTTAATTTTTGAAATGTTCACTTTTGATTGTATTTTGGTTATTTCCATTTCCACAGTTGTAATCATTGTATATGTTGTTTTCTTGGCTCTGTTTCCTTCACTCTGTAACTCTTCCCATGCTTCTCTGTATTCATCATATCATCATTTTTTTACAGCACAGTAATATTTCATTACATTCATGTACCACAAAACAAAACCCAATAATGATAGTACCAATATCTATCAGTCCTTCACGCCCCCACTCCATATACACAGGGCATAGGAAAAAAGCAAAAAAGCCAGGGCTTGATTGGCCCCAGGGTGGGGCAAGACTTAAGCTGTGCCTCCCCTATTCAGCCTCCTGGTGGCCCCTGGCTTTATTGATGACTTCCTGAACACCTAGAGGTATAAAGATCTTACCTACATGAGATCAAAGGCTCCTTTGATTATGAGATTCACCATGTCCTGCCTCATTGAAAAGACATATTTTCATATGTAGCTGAGGATGAAATATATCTATAGAAGTTAAGTGCCTCTGTGGACTTGTTGCATATCTTTGCTCTGACAGGGCTAAGTAAATCTACTTTTGTTAATTCTTTGACAACTTCCTATTGCCACATTGTGTTCTAATATCAAATGTGAGCTATCAGATGTTGGCATCTGGCTGCTCCAACAGGAACACAAACCTTAGACTCATTTCCCCTTTCCCCACCCCACTTTGCCCCAACATCACTTGAGTATTTGCTGAAGCCAGAAAGACCGCCAGACAGCCACAAATGGTTCATGCATGAGGGTGAGAACCCTGGACTCCCTCATGCTACCATAATTACATGAGCATTCCCAGGTAAAGACCACTTCTCTTAGTTTGTCTTATAAACAAACTGCTATGTTCCAGACTCTGCCTCTGCAGAATGTTAGTTAGCTAGTTTCCAAATACCAGAAGCCTTTCCTGCTGCTGGATGCAGGCTAAATACTCAGGGAGTAATAATCACCTTCTCAGAGGAAAATCTCCAGCATATGTGAAGACCAGGCGGCAGCGCCCATGCACTGGTCCCTCCCTCTCCTGTGCTACTGCGGGATGTGGCTACCTGGTATCTCTGCCTATTGCTGCTGTCACGTACAAGATTATTAATAACAACACCTTTTCTAAACATTTAAGTGCCCATCAGTTGGGGAACATGGTAAATGAATGTAAGTGAAGACCAAAGGAGAGAGTTTCAGAGAAACCTGGGAAGACAATTATAAACTGATGCAGAGTGAAATGAGTACAAGCAGGAGAATGATTTATGTTATAACAATCACATTGCAAAAATGTGCAACATTGAAAGTCATGAAAACTCTGATCAGCTTGAGGACCAATGATGATTCCAAGAAAACAATGATAAGGAATGACATCTATCTTCTAACATGAAGGCAATGAGATAAACATGCAAAAAGAGGCACATGGTTTTGGACATGACCAATGTGGGAATTAATTTTTCTTAACTATGTATATTTGTTACAAGGATTCTGTTTTGTTTTACTTTTTCTTCCCCAACAGAGGAGAGAAAAATAGGATTAAAATAAAATAAATGATTATTCATTTTAAATTAAATAATAGTAAAATAAGCATATGGAGAGAGAGGATTTCTAAGAAATCTTCAATTTCTTAATTGTAACTGAAGTATTTAAGGTAGTATTGTGGATCTATGGTAGAAACCAGTTGGTTTTTTTATAAGAATTAAATATAGTAATAATAGTTAGTATTTCTGTATCACTTTAAGGTTTATACTTTATGTGTTATCTCACATGATCCTCACAACAACCTCGGGTGCTATTGTTAGCCCTGTTTTACAGAGGAGGAAACTAAGGCTAAGAAAGGTTAAGTAACTTGTCCAGGATCATACAACTAGTAAGTGTCTGAAGTAGGATTTGAGCTCAGGCCTTCCTTTCTCCAAGCCTAGCATTCTATCTACTGCACCATCTATCTACCTAGCAATGTGCATGTGTATGTCTAGGTATACATGTATACACATATACAAGAATGTGTGCATGTGCATATGCATGTGCATGCACACGTATATATTCATTTCTATGTGAAATTAAATAAAATCTGTTTTCCTCCTTCCATCACTCATAATAAGAGTTGATGCAGTATGTGTGGAAGCAATGATCCAAGCTTGTGTGTTCTGTCTCTGACAGTGGCATAAGGATTCTCTTTTGTAGGGGAACTATCTCCTGTAGCTTTGTTAAGAATATACTAAGACCCAGGCCTTCCGTACTAACTCCTTATGGATTTTTCCTTAACATATATATATCAAAATGTTTCTTGAATATGTTTTTATTTTTATCCTGTACTTTGCTGGATAATAAGTTCCATAAAATTTTAATACCTACTATATAAAGTTGTACTTCCTTCAAACTTGATAGAGTGATCTCTTCTTTCTATGTCCTAGGATTTGGAGAACACATTCAGATTAACCTAATCAAAGGAATAATAAAAAAAAAGTTGAGTTTATGAAGAAGTAACTTCTGTTGAATGTTGTTTTCCCAGTTGTCATCCTAAAACCATTCATAGGCTCTAACTGCACATGTTGAAATTTTGAGCTCATTATTTATTTCCCAGCCGTTTTTACAACGTTACTTCAACACTACTTGAATACTAAACTAAATTCAGCCAATAACTTCCCAATGTTGGTTTTGTGTTTTGGACAGTAGTAAATCTAAAGTCTACTCCCTATGAGAAAACCTCTCGACACTGCTGTGTAATGGGCAATCCTGTTTAGTTCCAATTACCAAGTACCTCTATAGATTTTACTGGAAGTACATAATATAAAAAGAGTTATGGCTCTCTTTTCTCTTTATTTTTTGTGTCCTTAATTCTCCAAGTAGAAACTGCCCAGAGAGTTTTAGAAATCCATGCTTCGTAATTGTCTATTACCAACATTAGAAGAATTAATAGCTTTCCGTGAATGTGTACAATGAGAATACATACAGAGACACAGAGAGGAGCTGTTCATAGCAGATGGTCTTTGACCGGACATCTGGAAGTCTCATCAGATTATAGGGGCCCAAATTTGTGGTGATCATTTTAATTCAGATGTTGCTGAACTTTTTTTGGCAGAGTTTAAGACACTAGGGTCAGTACATAAAGTTAGCAAGAATTTTACCAAGATTTCTCACAATTCACCTTCTACATGACTAGCTTCCACATTGCCATGTTTATGCAACTAGGACCAGCTGGACAAAAGTTAATCAAACAAATACAATTAGGAGTGGTATAAGTCATATTAAGGCATTAGTAATTCTCTTGGTACCCCTGGCTGATTCCAGATGTGCTGCTGCATAATTAATACAGGATAACCTTGAGGAAGTTAATCCCTCTCTCTTTCCCTTCTCTCCTAATTCGGGATTCTCCAGGATTTTGTTTGGACAATACAGTCAAAACACAGTGATGACTCATTCAATTAAATATTTCATGGTAGGTCTGTCTTGTATATTCTACAAGACTGACTTCATAGTTCTAAGGACAAGTAAAGGGAGGGATCTGATTTTTTTTTAATAAAATAAATGGTACTTCATAGTAAAGTTGTGAATTAATCCAATAGTTTAGAAAGCAATTTTGAACTATACTAAAAAAAAAAGTTACTGTCTGTACACAACCTTTGACCCAGAGATTCTACAAAATGGTATATGCCACAAGATTAAAGACAAGGGAAATGTAACACTTTTCATGGTTGTAATAACTAAAAGCAAAGTGAATATCCATAAAATTGGGAAATGGAAGAAAAAATTGTGTTATATGGATGTAATGGAATATAATTGTGCCCCCCCAAAATGATGAATATGCCTAATTTACAGAAACTTAAGAAGAATTGTTTGAACTGATACTGAATGAAGTGAGCAAAATCCAAAGTAAAATACCCAAAATGACCACAATTATATAAGAAAGGCAAGTAGTAAAAATATCAGAGCTCTGATCAATGAAGTGATCAATCTTGAATTCAGAAGACTGAACATGAATTTTTCCCACAGAGTGGTGATGGACTATGGGTGAAGAATAAGCTTTACTTCACAAATGGCCAATAAATGGGGTGGTTTGACCTCCTTGCACATCTTAGTGACAAAAGAAGGGATTTCTATTTTAGGAGAGAGTCATTGATTGACAAGTGAGAAGGTTTTTTTCACTTTGTGAATAAAATATTGTTTTAAATGACTAACGTTTGAAGAGTTAACATCTTGAATCAAAATAGATGTCCACGGATTGAGGAATTGTAGTACATGAATGCAATGAAATATTCTATAAGAATATTGCTGATTCTATAAGAAACTATTATAGAAAGAAGGAAGAGATATTAATTGATATAAAATAAAGCAAGCGGAACTAACACAACAATATACATAATGACCGCAAAAGTGTAAATGAGAGAAAAAATGAAATTGGATGCTGGGTCAAGTCAAGTCAATAAGTATTTATTAAGCACACTTACTATATATACAGCACTGTTCTAAGCTCTGGGGATACAAAGAAAGCAAAAACAGTCCCTCAAGGAGTTCATAATCTAACTGGAGAAACAACATGCGAAGTAAACAGGATAACTTGGTGGGAAAGCACTGGCATTAAGGGAGACTGGAAAAGGTTTCTTGCAAGTTAATGTTGAGCTGAGTTTTGAAGGAAGCTGAGAGGCAGAGATAAGGAGGGAGAACATTTCAGGGAGAGAGGACAGCCAGCGAAAATGCATAGAATTGGGACATGGAGTTTGTTGTGTGAGAAATAGCAAAAAGTAGCGTGGTAGAGTGTATAGAAGGGAGTAAATCATAAAAAAAAAAAAAAAAAGACTAGAAAGGTAAGAAGAGACTGGGTTGTAAAGGGCTGTAGAAACCAAACAGTCAATTTTCCATTTGATCATGGAAGCAATAGAAAACCACTGGAGTTTATTGAATAGGGAATGAGATGTTTCAACTTATGCATGAGGAAGATCACTTTGGTAGCTGAATGAAAGCTGGACATGAGTGGAGAGAGACTTGAGCCTAGGAGAACAATCAGCAGATGACTGTAATAGTCCAAGCATGAGGTGATGAGGGCCTTCATTAGAATGGCCACAGTGTCAGGGGAGTGAAGAGGGCATATATGGATATTTTGTCAGCATAGAAGCGGGAGGTGGGGATGTGAAAGAGTGAGGAATTAAGAATGATACTTGGGTACAAACTTGGGGAACTGGGAGAACTATGGAACCCTCAACGGTAATAGGAAATCTGAGAAGAGGGTAGGGTATAAGGAGAAAGACAATGTGTTCAGTTTTGTACTTGTCAGGTTTAAGATAGATCCAGGATATGATTCAGTTCAATATATCCCATAGGCAGATGAAGGTGGAAGACCAGAGGTCAGAAGAGAGGTTAGGACTGGATAAATATATCTGAAAATGATCATCTATAGAGATGACAATTGAATCCATGAGGGCTGATGAGACTACCAAGAGAAATACTATAGAAGGGAAAGAGAAGAGGGTCCAGAATAAAGTCCTGGGGGATACCCATGGTTAACAAGATCCAGAGAGGAAGTCTGAGAAGGAGTAATCAGGTGAGAGGCCAATGTAGATGGCAGAACCAGGAGACACCAATGTCACAAAAACCTGTAAGAGAAAAGAGCATCTAGGAGATGCGGCTGATCAGTAGCGTCAAAAGCTACAGGAAGTCAAGAAGCATAAGAATTGAGGAAAGGCCATTAGATTTGACAATTAAGAAATCATTGGTAACTTTAGAAAATAGTTTCAGTTGAATGATGAGACTGGAAGCCAGGCTGAAGAGGTTAATAAAAGGGTAAATATAATGACTAAGCTTGTCCCTGAAGAAGAAAAAAGAAAATCCACCTCCTCCCCCTTTTCACCCTATTAGATTGTGAGCTCCATAAGGTCAGGGGCTGTTTTTGCCTATGTTTGAATCCCAGGCCCTTAGCACAGTGCTGGAAATATAGAAAGCGCTTAAATTCTTGATGACCTGACCTTTCAGAAGTGGATACCTATGAGTGTGGTATGTCACATATAATAATAATATAATTATAACTAACAGTAATAGAATTTATGTATAGCTTTATGGTTAGCAAATGTATCTCACTTTATCCTCATAACAACTCTGTCGTATAGATGCTATTATCACACCCCTTTAACAGATAAAAAGACCGAGAGAAGTTAAGTAACTTATCCAAGGTCACACAACTCAGAAGTTACAAATTTTGGTTAGTTTTGTAGCATTTTTTTCTCTTTTATTTTTTGTTTTAAGGTATGGCTCTGAGTGTAGAGGAAGGGAAAAGATATTTTTGGAAGTGAAGCTGATGTAAAAACAAAATATTAAAATTTTTTTAAAAAAAATATTCAAATATTACGACTGTACTTATGCTTGAGGTCTCTGGCTATCCAGAGTCTTCTAGCCACTGGAAAACTATGGTAAACTTAGCATCAGAAGAGAATATTTTTGTGTACTTTATTGAAAGAAAACTCACTCCTAATTTTTTTTTTAATTTAATTTTTAACATTCATTTTCACAAAATTTTGGGTTACAAATTTTCTCCCCTTTTATCCCCTCCCCCCCCCAAACCCAAGCATTCTAATTGCCCCTGTGACCAATCTACTCTTTCTTCTATCCTCCCTCTCTGCCCTTGTCTCCGTCTTCTCTTTTGTCCTGTAGGGCCAGATAGCTTTCTTTACCCCTTAACCTGTATTTCTTATTTCCTAGTGGTAAGAACATTACAGTTGATCCTAACACTTTGAGTTCCAACTTCTTTACCTCCCTCCCTCTCCACCCCTTCCCTTTGGAAGACAAGCAATTCAATATAGGCCAAATCTGTGTAGTTTTGCAAATGACTTCCATAATAGTTGTGTTGTATAGGACTAACTATATTTCCCTCCATCCTATCCTGTCCCCCATTACTTCTATTCTCTTTTGATCCTATCCCTCCCCATGAGTGTCGACCTCGAATTGCATTCTCCTCCCCATGCCCTCCCTTCTATCATCCCCCCCCACCCTGCTTGTCCCCTTGTCCCCCACTTTCCTGTATTGTGAGATAGGTTTTCCTACCAAAATGAGTGTGCATTTTATTCTTTGCTTTAGTGGAATGTGATGAGAGTAGACTTCATGTTTTTCTCTCACCTCCCCTCTTTATCCCTCCACTAATGAGTCTTTTGTTTGCCTCTTTTATGAGAGATAATTTGCCCCATTCAATTTCTCCCTTTCTCCTCCCAATATATTTCTCTCTCACTGCTTGATTTCATTTTTTTTTAAGATATGATCCCATCCTCTTCAATTCACTCTGTGCACTCTGTCTCTATGTATGTGTGCGTGTGTGCATGTGTATGTGTGTACTCCCACCCAGTTCCCAGATACTGAAATGTTTCAAGAGTTACAAATATTGTCTTTCCATGTAGGAATGTAAACAGTTCAACTTTAGTAAGTCCCTTATGACTTCTCTTTGCTGTTCACCTTTTCATGGTTCTCTTCATTCTTGTGTTTGAAAGTCAAATTTTCTCTTCAGGTCTGGTCTTTTCATCAAGAAAATTTGAAAATCCTCTATTTCATTGAAAGACCATTTTTTCCCCTCAAGTATTATACTTAGTTTTGCTAGGTAGGTGATTCTTGGTTTTAGTCCTAGTTCCTTTGACTTCTGGAATATCCTATTCCATGCCCTTCGATCCCTTAATGTAGAGGCTCCTAGATCTTGTGTTATCCTGATTATATTTCCACAATACTTGAATTGTTTCTTTCTAGCTGCTGGCAATATTTTCTCCTTGACCTGGGAACTCTGGAATTTGGCCACAATGTTCCTAGGAGTTTCTCTTTTTGGATCTCTTTCATGTGGTGTTCTGTGGATTCCTTGAATATTTATTTTGCCCTCTGGTTCTAGAATGTCAGGGCAGTTTTCCTTGATAATTTCATGGAAGATGATGTCTAGGCTCTTCTTTTGATCATGGCTTTCAGGTAGTCCCAGAATTTTTAAATTGTCTCTCCTGAATCTATTTTCCAGGTCAGTTGTTTTTCCATGAGATATTTCACATTATCTTCCATTTTTCCATTCTTCTCTCTTTGTTCTGTGATATCATACTTTCTCGCAAAGTCCTTAGCCTCCATCTGTGCCATTCTAGTTTTGAAAGAACTGTTTTCTTCAGTGAGCTTTTGAATCTCCTTTTCCACTTGGCTAATTCTGCTTTTGAAAGCATTCTTCTCCTCATTGGCTTTTTGAACCTCTTTTGCCAATTGAGTTAGGCTAGTTTTCAAGGTGTTAATTTCTTCAACATTTTTTTGGTTCTCCTTTAGCAGGGAGCTGATCTGCTTTTCATGCTTCTCTTTCATCCCTCTCATTTCTCTTCCCAGTTTTCCCTCCACCTCTCTAACTTGATTTTCAAAATTCTTTTTGAGCTCTTCCATGGCCTGAGCCCATTGGGTGGGCTGGGACACAGAATCCTTGATTTCTGTGTCTTTGCCTGATGGTAAGCATTGTTTTTCCTCATCAGAAAGGAAGGGAGGAAATGTCTGTTCTCCAAGAAAGTAGCCTTCAATAGTTTTATTTCTTTTCCCTTTTCTGGGCATTCTCCCCAGCCAGTGACTTGACCTCTGAATATTCTCCTCACACCCACCTCGCCTCCTGGTCCTCCCAGCCAGCGTTTAGGGTCTGAGATTCAAATGCTGCTTCCAGCCTTAGAGCTTTTGGCGGGGGCAGGGCTGCTATTCAGTGTGAGAATTAAGTTCAGGTGGTCAGGTCGGGGCAGGGCTGCCTCTCAGGCTCAGTTCCCTCAAGGGGTTTATGCACAGACCTTCCACAATGGATCCAGGCTCCCGCCCACTTGGGGAGCCCCTGTCTGCAGCCGCCTCTCAGCTTCTACCTCCCGGGGGGGCCCAAATCATGGGGGCACCCCACTCCCCTCTCGACCCACCAAAGAGACTCTCTCACCGACCCCCATCACCTGTGGGTGGAGGGACTTGTGCGGCCGCTGGAGATCCCGTCCCCGAAGCACGCTCGGATCTTTTCCTCTTGGTGCCGCGGCCGCTGCAGGGCTGCCCTCAGCTCCCAGTCCCGGCGCCCAGTCCGCAGCGTGAAGGACCCCCCGCGAGAGGTTTTCAGGTCCCTCCGGAACAGAAATCTCCCTCGCTCCAATATTCCGTGGCCTCTGGGTGCAGAATTCGCCGTGAGTTACTCCCCTGTAGCCTTTCTGTGGGTTGTGGGTTCGGAGCTATGTGTATGTGCGTCTTTCTGCTCCGCCATCTTGGCTCCGCCCCCTCACTCCTAATTTTAATGTTTCCAAGAAAGACCTTACACTTGTAGGGGGGAGATTATTTCTTTTTTTTTATTGAGGTGGCAGATGAGTTTTCTTAGACACTGAAACATAAACCACAAGGGCTGAGGACAGATGTGACCCAATTCAAGCTAAGCATATCAGATGTACTACTAGTCCAGACCAAGGATCGCCCCTGGATGTAATTTGCCTCATCTCTGTGTCCTCAGTGCTGCTGCAAATACCATCGAAAGACTGCATCCTTTGTTTAAGTTGGCTAACACATCTTCCTACAAATTTCCACTGTTGTCATTGCTGGGCATAAGGGGAGGAAACTGTTTCCAAAGAGTGACACGGCCCACAGAGATGAAATTTATGGGAAGAGGACCAATGCCAAAGGCTAATAGCATGACATACTTCTAGCTCCATATGTGAGGAATTCAGACGCAGTAAGATTTGCTATCCCATTCTGAGGCCCCACTCAGAGTCCAAATTACATAGTTCTAGACAAGAGTAAATGTGGCATTAATAGGAACCTGCCTGGTTATCCGTGGGGCATGGCAGTCAAGCAGGGTAATTTGGACCACTGAAATCAGAATATTTTCTTAGTGGCCCAATATTGAAAAAGAGACCCAGAAAACTTAACTCCATGCCACAACAAGCAAATGTTTGCAGAGGGAGGCAATCCCCAGTTCTGGAACACTTGAACTTTAGCATACATATGTCCTGGGGGCTGGAGTCATACCAATTAAACTGGTTTTCATCAGCTTTCAGTCATATATACCAAGAGAGAGAACAATACATTTTTGAGAGAGGTCACCGTTGGAAAACACGATTTTAACACAACGACAAAATCTGTTCAGTTAAAAGCTGAGAAGAGAGAATTCATTAACCATTTCATATTCAATTGCAAAATAAGAGATGGATATATATGCCCCAGGTTTGGGGTGGATTTTGGTGAATGAAATTGGATTCGTTTCTTATGCATGTAGGTAGTTATCTTTGCAAGCTGAATATTCTGCTAGTGATTGTTATATAGACATATATGCTATATATAATTGATATGTTTATATGTTAATATATTAATTAGTTAATTTGGAAATACCTTAAAATTCTTCTTTTTTTGAATGTCCATCTTTTATTCATTGACAATTATGCTCATGTTCTTACTGTGTCTAATTGTTGGTTGAAACTCCAGTTTCTTAATAAAAAAAAAATATGATAGACCTTCAGTGCTATTATTTCTTGTGACTGGAATGATCTTTTTGTATTTGGATTTCCTTTCATTCATAGTAAAAGGTCTTTCTACTGGATGTTTACAAAGTCCATTGTTCCTTATTAAAATTGTTAAATTAAAAAACCACAGTTTTCAAATTTGAAAAGTTTCAGTCCTTAATTCTAATTTTCTAAATGGGATATTTTAGTGTAGTCTAACTTTATTGACAGCGGAAGAAGGCAAGGATGAATTCTTCATGGATCCTGCATGCCCCTATAGGTTTTTGTACTAAAGTAAGAGGAAATCTAACAGAACGCTTAGAGCAAACTGCTGGAACCCAAATTTCCTCATCTGAATAATGAAGGGACTGGATTAGATCAGTGTAATCTGGTGACCTATAAGGATCCCAGAAATCCTGTCAACCAGTCCTTTAGGTCAGAAACTGTTTTTTTTAATACTACAAAGATGGTTTAGTTTATTGTATGGTAAATATCAATAGAGAGTCGGGGATATTCTGGAGTGAGATGATGCAGCTTTCAAGAAAGTTGTTAAATTTTCAGTGAGAGAAATACACACACATAAATGTATGTGTGCGTGTGTGTGTGTGTGTGTGTGTGTGTGTGTGTGTGTGTGCAGTCAGAATGCAAAAAGAGGATTAACAGGGATGAGCTAGCGGCAGCTCCTACCAGAACTGGCAGTTCAGTTTTCAGTGAGAGCATTTATACCTCGAAAATCAGCAGAAACCACAGATCAGGACCTGATTGATTGATTTGTTGACTGTCTGTACCAGAGGTGTCAAACACAAGGCCCACTGCCTACTTACTCCCAGAGTGTGGCAGAACCAGATTAAAATGTAATTAGAAAATATTTAACAAAATAAATTAAAATATAATAAAACATAGATGATATAGGTATGGATTAATATTCCCTTTTTCTGTTTAAATTTGACACCACTGGTCACCACTGGAGAAAATGCTAATAATGCTGATTAAATCTGAGTGTGTCATATACACACGTATACATATACACATAAATGTATTTCTCCCCCTCACCCCTACCCCAAACATTTACCAGAACACTGTTGGATGTAGCCCATGTCAACAAAAGTTCTTTGTTGTCTTTGATAATTTTTAAGAATATAAAAGGGCTCTGATGTCAAAAAACTGAAGCTGAGAACCACTGGTCCAATCTGAAATTTGAAAATCTAATGACCTTAAGAATCAATTTTAGCATATCCAGGGAACAAGAATTGACCTGCTTTTTAAAGACCTAACAGGCACAGGAAAGAGCTATTACTTCAGGTTCTGATCTACCAAGAAGGCCCCTTCTTGCTCCAGATCTTATCATCTGAAGACCCTCTAGGAATGGAAATATTTAAAAGTGTCAATAGTCAAACCAGATCCAGTTCATCAAGGTACTAATCCTTAAGGGAAGCACTGGCTTCCCACTTCCCAGCTGCTTGACATGGTTATGAAATTCTGCTTTTCAATTGCTGGCTCTGAATGCTGATCATACAAAGATTGAAGAATTACATTATGACTTTAAGGCGTTTCATAGCTGTTGGTGTGATCGCCTTACCTTATACACCTACACAAAATCTGCTTCTCCTTTGTGAATGCTCTTGGTTTCCTACAGCAGAGTGTTAGCATCATGGGGCAGAGACTTTCGTTTTTGACCTTTGTATATCCAACACTGTAGTAGTATTTGGCCCACAGTAGGGCCTTAATAAGTGTTTGAAAAATTGAATTGGCAAGTAAAATTCTGGAAATCTTTTTTTGATGTAGATTTTTAGTAGGCTCTAGAAGAAGGGTCTCAACTTTCTATGCAACATGACTCACACAGAAGACAGGATTCCTCTGCACCCTTCTCTTACTGGGTTTGTGACCTCTATGTAAGTCATACCATTCATTGTCAGGAGAGTCACAGGATGAAAACACTAGAGCATCAAATAGCTGTGTCCTTGTGGATCCTTACGAAAATTTCTTGTAACCCATTTTGTTTATTCTCCAGGGGGAGAAAATGGACAGGTCTTTTTTATTAGTCTCATTTTTTCAACCAGTGGAACTTCTATACTTTGGAGGTTTGTTTTTGTTTTAGTTATTTTTTTCAAATAGTGATGAGAGGTCTACTGGGGAATGAAGTAAACAATAAAAATTCCTTTAATTTATAGAGCTCTTTATAATTTTCAAAGCACTTTCACATATACCTCAATGATACCCTTGGATCATTACCAGGGTGGTAGAGGTAGTGTTGATATACCCATCTTACAGATAAGAAAGCTGAGACTTTAAGATATTTAAATGATTTACTGAAAGTTGCATGAATAGTATCAAATCCCAATAGTATCAAATTTTTTCAAATAAATCAGTAAACACTTATCAAATACCTACTATGTGCTAAAGTTCAGGGGTAGGGAACCTGCAGCCTCGAGGCCACATACGTCCCTCTAGGTCCTCAAATGTGGCCCTGTGACTGATTCCAAACATCACAGAACAAATCCCCTTAATAAAAGGATTTGTTCTATAAAACTTGGACTCAGTCAACAAGCCGCACCCAAGGACCTAGAAGGCCACAGGTTCCTGATTCCTTTGACTAGACCCTGTGCTTCTACCATATACTGCTTCCCTACGTCAATGAAAGCCAGAGGCATCATCCTGCTCAAAGAAGAGATTCTGGGAGAAAATGATATAAAGTTAAAGGTCAAATCTCTGATGCCACCTATGAAAACTAATCTCATTACTGTAAAGCCATGTGTCATATGCTGGTTCTTTCAAGGCTTTTGAGGACCAAAATAAATGACATGTTTCTGAAGATATTTGTGGCCAGAGTTAATCTCAGTGATTACTTGAATTAGAAGGCCATGTCCAATGAAAGGAGCTTAGTGTTTAGAGGATCCTGTTTCTTCCATTACAGAAAAAAAAATTTTTTTCATTTGTGCAAAAGAAACCTACTGCTTTCAAACAATGAAAGATACATTTCTCTGGCACCAAAGAAACATATTCAACTCCCTTTACGGAGAAAACCAGAATGCCCTTCATTCTTTCCTGTCTCCTTCCCTTCTTTCCTTCCTTCCTTTCTCTCATTTCCTCTTTTTCCCTCTTTACTTCTTTCTCTGCCTTCTTCATCTTTCCTGTCTTAGGTCCTTTCCTTCTTACATTTCTTCTTTCTTCCCATATTTATCCAACATCTACCAAGTACAAAGTGTTTGCATACTTTATGTGTTTTGTGTACTTTGCATATAATACACAACATTGTTTTGTGCATTGAGGTTAGAGATAAAAAAAGTACATGGGAAGAATGCACCCTCTTTGAACTAGTATGGCAAGAGGAAATGAGAAACAAGGTTGTCTACAGACTCAGGAAGTTGATTCAAGAGGTGGGCTTGATCTTAAATGACACGAGTTTGCATTAGATTCATAGACTCAAAAATGGCTTCCTTGTCTGTGAACACTAAATGGGAAAATGACAACATGACAATCAACCCTCAGCTCTTGGTTTTGAAAAACACAGATTTTTAAAATATACGTATTATTTTTTCTATAAATCAACAGCAAAATTATGGGATTAAAACTTGCTGTTTCAGGCCAGCTTATCCAGAATAAAGTGAAAGGTTTCCAGAGGAGATGGTACCAAAAGATGCTTTAAAAAAATTTTTTTTGCACAAATAACCATTGTAAAACCTCATTAACTCAGAATTTCTTAATTTAGGTGAAAATATGCAAAGAATGATTTCATTAATGTAGAGCAGTCCTGGTATACTCAATTTGCTAATCCCAATTCCCAACCAATACTGATAGCAGCCCATTTCTAATATAGAAGACAAGTCCTAGGGAGATACCTGCTGCACCCAGAGCAAGTTGCCTGTCCAATGTTCCAAAGCCAACAAATACCAGGGGAAGAATTTGAACCCAAGATTTCTTGACTTTAAACTCAACACCCTACCCACTGAACTAAGCCATCTCTTAATCCTTCTTTGGTTATAATCAAAATGGTAAGAGATGGGTTGCACAACATTTTATTTTGCTTAACAAATTTCTTCTTCATAGATCTGCATCAAATTGCAAACAATATTTCCTAGGAATATTCATTATATTAAGAAAACAAATTCTGCTCAGTCCATTCAAGTACTTCTGAAACCACCATTTATGTTAAAATAGTTGATATGTTACAACTTATACTTATCTATTCATTAATGCAAATCCCTTAAGAAGATCTTTACTAGGCAACCCTTTATTTTAGTCTATGGTAAATTATTGCTATATGCAATATTGAAATTAACTAAACTATATTTGTTGGTTTGTTTCATAAATCAAGCTCTCCACTTAATCCAGTCTGGCTTTTCTCATAGGATTACAGTGTCTTAGAATCCTGTTACTTAGATCCAGCAGGTGCCTAATAGTTCACCAACTCGAACTCTTATCATTTTGTAGATGAGGAAACTAGTTTTAGACAAGTTGAATGACTTTTTCAAGGTCATACAGTTAGGTTTTATTCTATTTTAATGTATAACATTTTTCAATTCCAAGTTTTAACGTCCTCACATAAAATGTCCTCCAGGACCTAAATGTGATTTGAACTTTTCTATGGAACTGTCTCTCTCCCTTTAATTTCTAGTTTTGTCCCATTAGGGAAATTACTTATTCGCTTTATTCAAGAAATTGACATCGCAAAGGGCAAAACATCCAAAATTAAAAAAAAAAAACTTGCTTAAAATTCTTCCCATCTATACCTAAATCCTGAGAGCATTGCTCTTCTTTTATACATTTAGAAACAATCTTTTTAGCCTCTTTTCCTCTTATTCCCTTGACTTTGTGAAAGAAAACACAATACTGCAATGTCTGATGCACCAGGAACTAGTAAAGAATACCTAAGGACTTTCAAAGCTTTTGTATAGTCGTTCCCTTTCTAGTCTTAAAAACATTCAGTGACAATTTTGACTAATTACTGTAAATTCTCGTAAATCATTTTTATATTTACTCCTCACACACACACACACACACACACACATACACATACACATATTTAAAGTAAGTCTCTGTTTATTCATTTATAAAAATAGGAGGTTGGACTAGTCACTGGATGATCTCTGCATCCCTTTCAGGGCCAACATTCTGTCTTTAAGAGTCCTTCTAAGTATGAACATGTCTTCCAAGACACTTTCTAGAGCTGACATTCTATGTCCTAGGGCCCCTTTCAGCTCTGATATTCTGTGTTCTGGGGCCCCTCCAGCCCTGACATTCTGTATTCCAAGGGTCCTCCCAGCTCTGGCATTCCATTCTCAAAGGCCTACCCAGTTCTGAGATTTCATGTTATAGGGTCTGATCCAGTCCTTACATATTGTGTTCTAAGGCTTTTTCCATCTCCAATACTGTGTGTACTAAATGCTTTTTTAGCTCTAATAATAATGATAATAATTTTTATATTTAGTTAAATAGAAATAGAAAAACTAAACTGATGAAAAATGGACCAAGCATCATCAGGGGAAAATAAAGTCTGTCCCCAAATGAATGAGATGGAAATACACTTTTTTCATTTTCATTATTTTCCTTATTAGTAACCCTACTTGTCTTTTCTTTTAACACAGCTTCTGAAAAAGTATCTGCCAATATGGAGAATTTCCTCATAGACATCTAGTGTACTAATCCTGGTTTAAAAAAAAAATCCTAGGACTTCTCCCTTCTGTCGCCTAGTTAAGGTTTCCTCGGATGAGTAATGTCTCCTACCACGGTGAAGGTCAAGTTTCCTCACAGTGCTGTGAGCCCTACTTTCATATCTGCCTCAGAACCTAAGAGTTAGTGGGATATTTTTTTTTTGAGGCTATCGTATGTAACTGGAAATTTTGGTATCTAGGATAAGCAGCTTGAAACAGACCCTCAAACTGACCTTATATTTCATTATGTGAAAAGAGTAAGAAATACTTAAAGTAATTAAATTGAAGAATAAAGAATTGATTATTATAGTAACTTCTATGTTGCTAGAATTTGTTTAAGTTTTTTGCATCTTCTAAATTTTGATGTGCTGGAGCAAAGTTCCAGTCACCCTACCCTAGTTACCACTCCAACAGTCTAGAACAGGGGTGGGGAACCCGCAGGCTTAAGGCCACATGTGGCTTCCTGGTTCCTTGGGTATAGTCTTTTGATTGAGTCCAAGTTTAAAGAACAAATCATTTTATTATCATTATTAATTATAATTAATACTATTAATATTAATATTTTTTCAATTAAAGGACTTGAGGACCTAGAGGGCCACATGTGACCTTGAGGCCACAGATTCCCCAACCCTGGTCTAGAGTCTAAAAGTTCACCAGATATATGTTTCTCCTTTGCCATAATCTTATCTGTTATTCTCTTAATTAGCTAAAACAAGTCAGGAAGAAGTCATTCTGTTCTGTTTGACACTCTCCAAACTAGATGAGAAGTATTTATGAATTAGAATAATAAGGAATACACATGGCCTGATTGTAGAGGGGAAAAGAGGCTCATTCACTGCCTTCCTGATTGGATTCTGCAGTTATGTTCTAGACTGAGAATCAAGTGACTCTGGTTAAAGTTTTGCCTTTAATGCGTTATAGCTATGTAACCTTGGGAAGGTTGTAGACCTCCCTGTGCAGCTCAATAAAAAATAAATTTCAGAGGAGTTGTAGGTCTAGGTGGCATGATAGATAAAGCCCTAGACTTAGAGTTAGGAAGACTTGAGTTCGATTACAGCCTTCCTTGCTATGGGACCCTATGAAGGTCAGTTAACCTCTGCCTGCCTCAGTTTCCTCAGCTTTACAACGGGGATAATAATAGCACCCGTCTCCTAGGGTTGTTGTGAGGATCAAAAGAAATCATATCTGTAAAGCCCTTAGTTTGGCACACAGTAGGCACTGAATCAATGCTTCTTCCCTTCCCAAAGAAATCATAGGTCTATCCCCGACCCCTACCAAAAAAGTGAGGATGAAAATACTTGGGGATAATAATATATTTTCTTTTGGGGAAATAATTTTGTGAGTTTTAACGTGTTACATAAGTGAGAGCCATTTGCATTGGAGGAGAGACGAGCAGTAACCACATACAGGGCAATTTGTGGAACTCCCTAGGTCTTTGTTCCCGGCTGCTAGCCTCCCAACTGGCAGCACTAGCCAGTGCCTAGCCCAGTGTCTTGTGCATAACAGACACAATAAATGACTGTTGTTGTTGCTGAAGTAAATTGAATAACTCATCTTTAGAAGAGAATGAACTTATCCAGAACTATGTTGATTATTATACAAATGACAACTGTAATAGAGTTAGGGTCACCATAATAAACAATCACTTAAATCAGCTATTAGAAAGACACTGTTGCAGGAGGACTCTGAGGGACGTCAACCTAGGTATTTAAGTCAGTTACCCAGAACCTTTAAATTATAATGTTTTCTCTTCCAAATCTAACCCAGATTCAGCCAGATTTTTTTGGTATACAAACTTTGCAGTAGAAAGAACACTAACTTTGAAAGCACACGATCTGGTTTCAAATCCCACCTCTGACATTTATCACCTGGGTGTAAACCTCAATTTCCTCATCCATAACATAAAAGGGACAAGATCAGAGGTGTGCTTCAGCAGTCACTCCTGCTTGGGCCCAACAGGATTAAAATGTAAACAAAAATACAATAAAACACAGATGATGTTGATATGTGGCTTTCTTAACCAATATGCAGCCTACAGGGATCTTTATGTATGGTCTAATGAGCCTCGTTTCTATTTGAGTTTGACACCACTGGACCATATGACCTCTGAGGTCATTTCCAGCTCAAAAGCTATGATTCTTTTATCCTAAAGATAAACCAAGAGAATCAATCTGGCACAATCAAATGAGATCCACATCATTCACGCATAGGTTCCTTTCATCGAAGGCATCACTGCTAAAGCAATATGGCAAACTGAGAGGTCTGCTTTTTCAGTCTGCTCTAACAATTGTCACGTCATCATAGAATTTTAAAGGAGGAAGGAAACTTGAGGTTCCTCTTGTCCAAATTGCCACCCAAATTTCCCCAAAGCTGTACAGATTCAACCCTTTTGGAATTGTGTTGGTACTTTCAGATGCTTTCAGATGACATAGAATGGTACATTTTTCCTTCAGAGTTCTGATAAATGACCTGTAAGACTTACTGTAGAGTAGGATGGAGAGGGAGGGGCATAAAAATTGTCCCTGACCCTTAAACTATCCTTCTGTCTATCTTCACAAAAGGGAAAAAAGTGCATGGAATTCCAAACTAGGCTTTACCTACTCTAAAATAGTGGAATAAAGTGAAAATCATTTATAAGGAAATTGGAATGCCTTTCTCTCTGAGGAGACTTCCTATACTAGGACTTTAAATTCCCAAGACAGTATCAGAGTTCTGCTTCTTCTCACTCTTCACCACTTCTGTATGGGCGACCAGGACTTCTAGTGCAACAGCATGATTGGCACTTACCTCCAGAGCCCCAGATGGCATTCATGTTCAAACATCTCAAGATGTGACTCAGATATTCCCAGTGTCAAGGGCCTAGACTCATGCTTTGACATCATCCAAATTCCACCCCTGCACCAGCCCCTACTACCAGATTCTAGTACAAAAATCCTGGTGGAGGAGTTTTTCCTTAATAGAGACAGTGCAATCACACCTACTAGTCTTAATTCTTGTAAAATTTTACTGCTAACCAATCATGTAAGTATCTTCCCTTCTTCCCTTTTTTTTTACTTCAGTCATAAATTACACATTTCTAGGAATGCTGGTTTTCTCTTCATTTCCATTTTCAGGAAAATGACTTTTTTTTAAAACTGCACTCAATGGAGAACTTTCTGCTGACATGGCTCATAATTAAAAATCAAAGCAATAAAGTGACATTCTCAAATTTAAATATTAGGTATAAAAAGCATAATTACCCATCTTCCTTGCCAAGCTATGCAGTGCCTCTACCATTAAGACATTACAAAGATTTTTCAAGAGAGATGGGCCTCCAAGAAAGCACTCATTTAACTTCATTAAGACAAGTCTTAGAACCTTAAGACAAACTGTAAATATGGCATTACCATTCTTTTCACTAACTTACATATTTCACTTATTGGAAATTTGCTGAATGATAACCTGAGCAAAATATCCAAGTGGATCTATGACCAGAGAGACAAAGTGGAATGGTAGCATGAGTACAGTAGCTGAAATCAGGAATATTTCATTTCATGTCCTGCCTCAGATACTTACTGGCCTCTGAGGAGTCTTCTAGATCTAGATCTGTGATCCTATAATCTATGATCCTGGATAACCCATCTACAATACAGTTAGCTATGTAATACTAGACAAGAGACGTCTTTCAGCATCAGTTTTTTCCATCTTTAAAATGGGCTTTCCTCACAGGGTTTGCTGTAAGATTCAAATAAGATGATTATGAAGAGATTTCCAAATTTAAAATAGCATATAAATATTAGTTGTTGTTTGCTTTGTTGCTATTGTACAAGTCTGAATATATAATATATAAGCTGAATTAAATACTTGGGGCTTAATAGACTCACCCATGTTGGGTCAAATAACTCTCTTGCCAGAGAACCATTTAGCAATTAGTGGAATCCAATGGTAAGTATATAGATAGATTCACATAATTTAGAGGTAAATGGAACCTTAGGCCATCTGGTCCACTTCCCTAATTTTATAGATGATGAAACTATGACCTGGAGACTTACCCAGAATCACACAGATAGTAAGGTTGACACCCTGGTCACCTGACCCCAACCTCAATGATCTTCCCTCTATAACCCTAAGTGAATGAGAGCCCTTCCTCCATATACCAGGTCCTCAAAAGGGACAGACATGCCTTTATCAATGCACTTGACAATGGCAGCAACCCTTGTTAATTTCAGTGCAAGATTAAGGTCCTTAGTAAAATAAAAAACATGAAAAAAAAGTGTGAAAGTCTTCAGGACTTGCATTTGTCCCCCAGTTCTCAAAAAAATTCCAGAATATTTCACAGAGGCCCCACACATAATGAATGAGAGATTTTGAATTGTGGTATTTGTATGATGATGTCCTAAGGATCAAGATTTTATTTACATTTTTGTTAAATTTTTTCACTGACTTGAATTTTATTAAGAGAGCAAACATGTCCTAGAAAAGAAGGATTTTAGAATTTTCATAATCATAGACTTGAAATTGTTTTTCTACAAAAGTATATTTAAAATAAATTATACTAATATGAAAAATTCCAATTGGCTTCTAATAGCTTAAAAAAACTACTGCAGGATTGACAAAGTAATTTTATCGAACTATGTTGCATGGCAGTTAGAATTCTTTTTATTTCCAGCATATTAACAATAACAGAGTTTCATGTACTCCTTTCAGTATTTTCTTCTAGCATAAGGGAAAAAACCACATTCCCTAATATCTTTTCTGGGAGCACTCTCGTTGCAATATTTCCTTTGCAAAGGTCCTGTTCATATTTGTATCTTATTACTTTTCTTATACTGGATTTATTGATAGTTTCTAACAAAAATATGATTTCAGTATATTTACTGAACAAAATTCAATCTTAGAGACCCCAATTCAATTTTTTTTCATCAAAATGGAGAACAATAAAGAACCTAAAGTCCTCAGTTCAGACACATGGAATCAGAAAAACTTATATTGTTAAAAGAAATAACTCAATAAGGAGGGAAGTGATAGATATTACTTAAAGAACAACATTAGCTCTGTTTACTTATCTATGTTCCTAATAACCTTGCCTATAACTTTGTAAACTACACTTATTTTCCATGTCTCACAGTTACTGAACCATGTATAAACACAGTCACCTTCCAAAAAGAAGGAGAAATGGTGATTATATGTAGAGAAATACTTGTGGCTCATTTTTACTGTTAATCACCATTTGGTGTATTCAAATCTAATTCAAGTGAATTTTGAAAAACCCCATGAATCTGCCCCTCAGATTATCTTTGTTATTGTGCCAGATTT
Source organism: Notamacropus eugenii (assembly GCF_028372415.1). Taxonomy (NCBI): domain Eukaryota; kingdom Metazoa; phylum Chordata; class Mammalia; order Diprotodontia; family Macropodidae; genus Notamacropus; species Notamacropus eugenii. The sequence goes on from NC_092877.1 coordinate 95,915,380, forward strand.
TTTTTTCATAAATTAATCATGTTTGTGCTTTTGAATGTTTAGTAGGATTGTTATTCTGAATTTTAATGTCCCACTTTTTAAGAACAATTACAGAGGGGGTTTTTCATTGACCATTAGGGAAAGGGTTGATAAATAACCCTGGTTTACAATAGATTTTTAGTTTAATGGATGGATGTATTCATTATTTACCTGTTGTGACTGTCTCTCTATTGCCTAGTGATGATTATAGCTGATTTAGAAAGGATTCTTATTTATGGTCAATTGCATCATCCTGAGATTTAGTAATGATTTTAGATTTTCCCCCCTAAATTACAGGGCACTTTCCACTGAAAATGGTAAACAATATTACAAACTAAAAAAAAGAAGTAATCTGATTTCTGGGAAGAGGGAGCACAGTGAAAGATGTGTGCTTTTATAAGGATGGACAATGGAAAGCAAAATAATAACTCCTAACTTTGATTGTTCAAATATATTCTGCAATCCAGAGAGCAGCATGCAAGCTGGAGCAGGCATGGGGCAGGAAGGTTAAGTAGAAGAGAAGGCACAATACTTCAGATTGGCAGTAGACTGCAGCAGGATAATCTAATCAAAACGAAATTCAATTATCTAGTCCCAGGGCAGGCTCCTGGGACTGCTGCATTGAATGCTAGCAGAGCTCCTCCTAGACATTTTCCCCCAGTCAAACTCACATGATGAATGCAGATGAAATTTGAAATATGAAAATCTGAAATAATTTATGGAAGTTGTCAGAAATTTGGCCTGCTTGCGGTGTAATTTCCTCTGAGACGAGGCAGGCTGGCTCATTGCTCCTAGTCTCAGAGCAGTTTGCTGGGCTTCCAGTGGATGGCTCGAGCCCTTTAAAATTCTCTTCCAGACAAATTACAGCTCATTACAGACAGCCTTGCACCATGCCATTATGTCAGAGGAAATCTTTTTTCATTTGCACAAATTTGCTTGGAATTCTCATATTTATTTGAGCATCCATTATCGAATCTGAACATTGAATTATCCACAATTATTTTCTGGGTACGCGGATGTTTGCGTATATGGAATAGATGGTGACTGTGGAGCTATAAAAATATTACGTTGTGGCTGAAAATCCCTCACAGTTTGCAACTGTGCTATATGGAGCATTGTTACGCTGTAGAAACAGGATATTTTGTGGTTGAGTTTCCAAGATTCATTTTCTCTCGGAATACAATCTTTCATGAAAAATTGCTCTGGTCTGGGGTAATTCTTTGTTCCCTGTGATGATCGCACTTCTGAATTCTGTTACACCTGTGTTAAAGACTCCTTTCCCTATGGAAGATGTCTGGGATGGTTATTTTCACTTAAATCCCATACAACAGCATCTCCTAAGCAAAATATTCTTAGCGCTACAGCAACAAGCACCCTTCAACAGAAACCCCAGCCCCTTCTTTGTTAATTTTCCTTGTAATGTCTCCATCAGAAAAGTAGGCACCACTATGCAGAGAAGCACAATAAGATCTTTACAGAATGAAATAATTTTCTAAGGACCTTGCTAGATGCCTCCACAGTACAGGAGTTTTCATTGTGGCCTTTAAAAAATCCTCAATGATTCAACATTAGAAATACTAATTGCACACAATAATTCTCAACAGATTTATTCAATCATTTGAGCTTGAATCTAAAGGACCTTATCAATCTTTCTGGTGAGGAAATCACGAAATATTCTCTGTTGACCTATTTACATTTAAGTTCACAGGGCCCATGCAGAGCCAAAGGAAAATGAGACCATTCTTCAAAGTAAATTCTTTTCCATCTAGAAAGTACATCAACATGACTAAAGCAACCTAAAAAAAATTTCTGAGGAAAGCAACACTTTTTTTCTATCTTGCCACAATATTCTATAACAGGCTCTGTTCAAACAGTTTCAACAAAAAATCTATTATGCATCTACTTTTTCAATTTCAACAAGAAACTGTTTAGCAAAAACAGGAGCTGTTTTGATTGAAAATCAAATTGTCTATAATGGGAATATCTCACAGAATAAGACAGTTCAAAGGTTGTTTTTCTTTCTAAAGCTGTCTCCATTTTCTTAGCCATAACCCATAAGAGAATTTTTCATATACTGGTAGAAAAGATATTAAACTCTACCAAAAAAATCCCAAAGCAAATGATTAGCAGAATCTAAACAAACGTCCAGTCCTCCAAGCAATGATGAAGCAAAATTTCTTGGCTCACACTCTTGTGATTTGTTATGATGTAAAAACAATCCCAGGAAATATGTAATAGGCTCCAGCAACTCCGGGTCCTCCACTCATCTAAAACCCATTGCAGGGTTGAAGTAGATTGCAGCCGCCCACCTTCTTTTTGCTCGTAGGAAACTTTGTAATAGCCCTCAAATAAATAAAGAAACTGGGTTGGAGATTATTGCTTGCATTGTGCCTTTGTATATGTGTATTTATAATACTCTATAGTCACCCCATAGTTTGACACCATCAGTTGAATGTGGGACAAGACAAATGTTGTATATGACAGTGGGGTAGTATTGAAAGATGACCCCATATCTAGAGGGCTGGGAGTTATGGATCCATTGATAGCTGCTCTGAACATTTTGAAGCGTGGCTGTTAAATTTTGCCTGCTGGCTTCTGGCTGCAGGCCGTCCTGCCTGGGCAACCGAGCCATTGAAAGGAACTGCAGGCAGCTTTTGCAGCACACATCAAGAAACTGTTTCCATTATTATAACTGACCACTGACAGAAGTGGCTTCTGAGAAAAGCAAGGGGAGAAAAAAGGCACATTGAAAACTTCACAGCTAATCTTTGTTCATTTCATTCCCTTTCCAGGGCTCAGTTCTTTTCTTTAAAAAAGAAAAACAATCCCAACTCTCCAAATAGTTAAAGAAACATTCCTAAGCCAGCATAGATGGATAAAGAGAAGGCTAGAAATATGTAAACACATTACGATTAATGAAAAGGGAAATCCATTCAAGACTTGTTCTACGGAAAGGAATAGAAGAAAACCACAATTTTCCTTTAAAGTAGATCTATGGGAAAAGATTTAACATCAGCCAAAACAAATGCCTAATACAAAAGACTTGGGAACTAATCAGGGATGAACATTTCCATTATTAACCACTATTAGAATCATTTATATAATCTTTCATTGGAGAATATGTATGTGTATGCTTATCATGTAAACATTAACAACTGTATGCAAATGAAAATAAACTCCAAAAACAGCACTGAGTTTTTAAATCTGAAGGCACCCAGTTGAGGGAATTACATAGTTATAGTTCATACAATGTTTCTAACAACTCATCTTTTTTAAACCTGGGATGGACCTAAAAATAATAGAGAAAGATCTTATTCTGTGCATATGGATAAGAAGCCTGGCTCTAACTTTTACCTCTATTAATATGATTAAACCTAGAACTTTTGTGCCTGTTTAACAAAGATCTGAGGTATCCCAAGTTGCATAGATTGGAAACATTTTGTTTTACTTTGTTTTTACAAAAGAAGACCTAAAGAGAGAAATGAAAATAAGCTGGAAGCAGCAACTCGCTGCTTCATTTAAATATCTGAGCCAAACTCACTTGCATTTTAACTATCAAACAAGTGCAGCAAAAGCAATGCCATGTAAGAGTAAGATGCCAATACTTTGAGCTTATGAAACTCCCTAGTCATATAAATAGTTATGTAAATCCCAATGTTTATGAAATTCCATCCTGCACTTGGACAAATGCAATTTTTCAGGCACTATAGTGAGTTATTTTGTCATTTCTTTCCCTATTACCCAAGAGATTCAGTGGGGACTAAACACATGAAAAGTTTCATCATTTTTATTCCACTGAGTGAAAAAGCAACCAATCTTCAGAAGGGGAAAAGTGCATTTTTAATAGATAAAAAATTTTGGAAAATTATAAATACACGTCAATGGATTCCTATGTAAGTCTGTTTGTAGTTTTTACTCTGATGCGTGCCCATGTTAGTGAAATAATATCATTTACCATGAGAAACAAATTATGTACAAACTTGGCATCTGCAAAAGCCAAATGCCAGTCAGGGTTTTTTCCATCGACCTGTCATAAAATAAACGAAATAGCTAATGATTTTAAAAAGAAATTAGAGGAAGGAAAAACATATGCAGAGAGGGAGAAGGGAAAGAAAGAGAAATGATTAGGACCCTATCATCTATAATAGTAAATATAAAAACACTTTCTAGCAATTTTCTTCACAGTGAAAATATTCTTAAACAAAAGTGTCATAGCACTCCCTGAATGCTAATCCCCATTTAACCTTCTCCTCCACCATTTATCTATTTAAAAATCACAATGCTGTTGCTACTGGAAATAACAAAGATGATCATTCATCTGGTTTCACATATGTTTTTTGTCATTTTTCTTAAGCCTTGCTTCATGGGAAGAAATTACGTACTGTAAAGTTGAGTAAGCTTGTCCTATGTGGCAGATAACTGGAGCCGACCTCGTAAATGCATGGATTTCAAATATGAAATAGAAAAAGGCATTAAATGACTAAAGTTTCACTGGAATCTTCATATGTTAACTCGTATATGCTTGATTATATGAGCTATGTAACTATGAAGCTCAAACCTTTGTTGAGGAAGCCAGTGAAAATTCTAATCTCCACAAAGGGCTGAGCAGGTGTTTATTGGAACATTTAGGCCAAACCTGAATAAATCAAGATCACATTAAATCTTGAAAACTGAGAATAGATTAATGCAACAAATATTTCTTAGTTATTATTTCTGCATACAGAAAGAATAACTGTATGCATTCATGATTACTCTGAATAGCTATGGCATTACAATTCTTTTCTAAAAAATTTGCAAAATGATTTGATATGTAGAAAAAGTTTTTTAAAGGGGGGGCAGGAAGAGTTGAACAATAAAACTGTGGCAAAGTCTACTTAGTTGGACAAACTGGAAAATGTTGACCCAAAATCCTTTCTTTCTTAAGGTGTAGAAGGAGGAAGGTCAATGATGAAAGATAGGGAGAGAGAAAAGAAGAGGATGAAGAAGAAGAAGAACAAGAACAAGAAGAAGAAGAAGAAGAAGAAGAAGAAGAAGAAGAAGAAGAACAAGAAGAAGGAGGAGGAGGAGGGGAGAGAGAGAGAGAGAGAGAGAGAGAGAGAGAGAGAGAGAGAGAGAGAGAGAGAGAGAGAGAGAGAGAGAGAGAGAGAGGATTATTGGGTCATAAATTTAGAGCTGGAAGAGACCTTACATGTCTTCTAAATACAGAATCAAAGAATCTGAGAATTGGAAGGGTCCTCAACAACCACTTAATCCAACCCATAGACAATCTTTTCAGTTTACAGATAAAGAAACTGAGGTCAAGAAATGTTACGGGACTTGCCCAAAGGTAACACAAGAGACCACCCAGTGACAGAACCAGAATTTGAATCCACTTTTTCTGACTCAAGCTCCAGTATTCTTTCTGGTTAGTAAATTCTACTCTGGAGTTTATCTTATATAATAATAACAATATGACCATGAAGCTTTGTATTGAGACTACAATGAATAGAGCTAATTGATATTTTTCCAGGCACTATATTCCCTTTCCCCTCATTTATGTCACAAACTTTATATAAAATTATTTTCCCCAGACCTGCCTCTTCATTTTCATCAAAATATGTCCTTTGAGGTCCCAGTGTTAAAATTCTTAATGGGGAAAGAATAAAACATAAATTAATAAATCATCTGCCAAAGGGGGTACTGAGAAATAAACACAAGCCTGAATATATTACTGAAAGTTTGGTGAAAAACCCTTCCTTTCTAAAGAATCCTAAAAATTTTCTCTATCTTAATCTTTGTTACTTAGCCTCTGTCTGCCTCAGTTTCCTTCTCTGTTAAATGAGAATAATAATAGCCCCTACTTCCCAAAGTTTATGTGGGAGTCAAATGAGATAATATTTTTAAAGCATTTCACAAGCTTTTGTTATCTAAATGCTAGCTATTGTAATATTATTATTTAAAAAAAATCTTTCTTCATCAAGTAATGCAAAACCAAAGTTCATTCATCTCCTCTTCCTCCTTCTTCTAGCTCCTCTTTTTCCTTCTTTCCATAAAAAGTCTTTTCCTGCATGCCTATTTATACATCATGCTACACTAGAGAAGTACAGTTTAATTCATAGCATCATAAATTCACTTTGGGCAGCTAGATGATACAGTGGATAGAGCACTAGTCCAGGATTCAGGAAATCCCAAATTCAAATCCAGCCTCAGACACTTACTAGCTATGTGACCTTAGGCACGTCACTTCATGAAATAATATTTATAAAGCATGTCTGCATACAGTAGGAGATATTTAAATGCATTATTATTACACTAAAGCTGAAAGGCACATCAGAAATCAATCAGCCCAACTCCTTTATTTTAAGATGAGAGCTAAGTCAGAGACATAAAGTGTCTTGATAAGGGTCATAAGGTGATAAATAGCAAAACTGAGATTAAAATCCAAGTATTCTTATCCCAAATCCAGCATACTGCCCACTGAATCACACCGCCTTCTCAATAAAGTGGCCTGTGTTGGAATTGAGCTCATGACATGCCCTGACCATCCCCATCTTAGATGTCAGGGAGCTGACATCTAAAATGTCTAAATGGACATCTGTGCAAACACAGGCTAGTAAGAGTTAAAATAATGAACACATGGTAACAAAGAACTAGAAACAAAGTAGATGCCAATCACTGGGGGAAATAGCTAAGTCAAAAGTGATTTATGAATGTCATGGAATATTACTGCGCTATAAGAGATGATGAATACGAAAATTACAGAAAATCCTGGGAAGACACATGAATAGATGCAGTGTGAGGGAAACAGAACCGGGAAAATAGTATCCACAGTGACCACAATGATGTAAATAGAACCAGCAAAAAATGAGACTGAACTCAGTTTATGTCCCTGGCTTAGCACCAGGGAAGATGAGAAAATGAACCTTCTGCCTTTCTCTGCAAAATTTAGGGAATATGGTTCTGTTAGACACTTGGCTAGTCTGTTATTACTTTTCTCAAATACTTTTCCTTCCTTTCCCTTTTTTTTGTTCTCTGTTATAAGGAACAGCTCTCAGGATAGGAAGGAAAAAAGATATATTTGGAAGTATAAAGGTAATGTAAAAACCAAATCTATTATAAATTTGAAAGGAAGCTAGGTGGCGCAGTGGATAAAGCACTGGAATTGGAATCATCTTCATGAGTTCAAATCTGGCCTCAGACACATACTAGCTGTGTGACTCTGGGCAAGTCATTTAGCCGTTATTTGCCTCGCTTCCTCTTCTGTAAAATGAGCTGAAGGAGGAAATGGCAAACCACTCTATGATCTTTGCCAAGGAAGCCCCAAATGGGGTCACAAAGAGTAACAGCAGCATGTTTAATTATTGAAATATTTAGAAAACAAGAACAAAGTGATATCTGAAGTGATAAAAGTCTGGTGGTCATCCAACCTTGACCTCTGCAGCATTTGATGATCTCTTCCTTGATACTGTCTCCTCCATTGGCTTCCATGACAGCACTTTCATGGTTTCCCAACCTACCTTTCTGATGGAGCCCTCTCTCTCCTTCCTTGGTAGCTTTCTTCTTTCACCAGCTGGACTTGGTTGTCCCTTAATGTTCTATCCTGGATAGTTTTATTTTCTCTCTATAATCTCTCCTTTGATCATTTCATCTGCTCCCATGTCTTCAATTATCTCTATGATGCTGTCTCTCAAATCACTATTTCCATCCACCATCTCTTCACAGAACTCTAGTGGCAAATTTCTAGCTGCCTACTGGATATTCCCATCTATACCTTTATATATATATGTCACTGTCACTTCAAACTCAACATGTCCAAAACTGGATTTTCCCCTCAATGCTTAGCCCCTTCTTTCTCTACTTCTGCTAAGTCCATCCTCCCAGTCATCAAGACTTGAAACCACAATCAGGTTTAACCCTTTCCTCTCCCTCACTCCTAATCCATTCCAAACCCTGTTAATGACACATAGCAAACACTTAATAATGCTTGTTGATTAATTCTCCTTATGCACACTCGCCTTGTCACTCCCTTAATAACTGCCCTATAACAGGTCCTTGCATCTACCATATTCCTGTAACTGCTTAGTTGGTCTTCCTACCTTAGTTGACCTTCCTACCTCCACAAACCAGACTGCCCAGAACTACCTAATATACTGTTATGATCAATTAATTTCTCTCCTTAAAAACCTTCAAGAACTTCAATTTGACTGCCCTCCACAGTCTGGCTCTTCAACTTTTCTTTCCAGGGTATCTTCATACTGGAAGTACTTGGGAATTCATGTGTCAGTCATCTAAAGTGAACCTTTTAGTTGCCCAAAACATGAGAACACTGAATCATAGAAAAAAAAGATCACTTTCTTCTTAAAGAGAGAAAAGGGGTCTCATCTAATTTTTAGCACTACTGAGGCATGTGTCTGCTTGTCCTTTGTTTTTGAAGAGGACCATGACGTCAAAGAAATGATGACATGACTTGTAGTTGACTTTGATTTGAGGGAGGGGGTGCTGTGCAAGGTCAACAGCCTCACTTTCTCCTCCAGAGCCATGTAGATACAGGGGCTAGATATTCATCAGGATGACTGGAGATGGCCCAGAATGCAATGGGACACCTTGGCCCTTTTAGGCTAAGGCCTTTTCAGGTTCTCACTTTGAGTGAGGTAATGTCAATTCAGTGAATAAGACTCTGAGAAATGAGTCAAGGAATATACCCTCTAATTAGAAAAAGAAAAAGAAAAAAATCAAGCTGGGAGGGGAAGACCCTCAGAGTTGCTGTTCCAAAGAGAAACAGTTACCTTTGACATTCACTCTAAGCCAGGAGGGCCCAAAATTACAGCCATTAAGTGGAGTTTGATCAAGGACCTATTATGTTTCTATAACTAGGGTGAAGTGACAGGGGCTTTATCCAAGGGCAATAAAATTTAAAAGTTTGTTGCACAACTTCAACATGTAGAAACAACTGAGGTTGGCAAGCAGTTAGCATGAAAAAGTAATTAAAATAAAAGCTAATAAATAACAGACACTTTCTCCATCCCCATACACACACGCCAGTTCTAACTCACCCAACTTTGTCTTACTCATTTCCTTAACTGAGTTCTCTGGTGTCCTAGGGGTCTCTGTCTCCCTACCATTGTGAAATGTTCTGGGATCTCTCCCTTTATGGAGTCTGAGATCCTGAGGTTCCCCTCTCTCTCAAATGAATGTTCCATAGTACGTGCCCTTGGTGACAAGATTTCTAGTTATAGCTCTGTGGAGGCAGTTTAACTTTAAAAAATAAAAGTGGTCTCCCTCAAATATATTCCCAGTGGATTTGGAACCATAAATTTCTCTAACCACTTTATTTTCTCAAGCTTTGGGGTCAAGTGAATATGGAATTATTAGTAGTATGTTCAGTTATAAAATCTGGTAGTGACATCCAATCTTTTAGCAAGCATTAAAAACAAACATTCAAATTGTTTTTTGTTTTCTGTTTTCATTACCAGGTTAAAAGGTTTTTAAGTGGTAAGCAAGTTAAATGGAGATAAGAACATAGAGATAATGACTTGATTTATCTTTCAATTACTTCCCCCACTGCTCCATTTCCCCCAAAATTCTTCATGTGCTCCTCAAAAATCTTGCATATTTCTCACCCCTCCTCCTTTTTTAATTAATGACCAAACCTACTGAGATAATCACTGCTCCCAATCAGTAAAGAAAGTGAGCTAGTATCCTGTTTTACCACAAGACAGGGGATTAGTAAAGCCTGAAATTGTTATTTTCACCTCTCTCCAAACTTACTTTTCTATTCCCTATCTCATTCAGATCCCTGAAAAGGAAGGGAATGCCCTGGTCCCATGCTGAGATCTCAGCCAGCTGGAGGGGTCTATTTTAGCACTCGCTTAACTGGTTGGGAGGAGGTGTGAAAGGAGGGAGAGGCTTTGGGAGTGAGTGAATGTGTGTGTGTGTGTGTGTGTGAGTGAGTGTGTGTGTGTGTGTGAGTGAGTGTGTGTGTCTGTGTGTCTGTGTGTGTATGTCTGTGTGTGTGTGTGTGTATGTGTGTGAGAAATGTCGCCTTTCACCCTCCTCACTTCCTCTCCAGCTCTCTTCTGCTCCAGGCGGCTGGTGGCTCAGTGCATAAACTGATTAGGTAACAACAGAGCACCTTCCCTCCCTGTTTTCTCTCAATACGTTTGGGCCACCGCTTTTGAAGGAGCCCAGCCCTGCCACTGTCCAGGCTTTATCATGGGATGTATGGGGCTTTATCCAGAAAAGGCTCAGCTTTGCCCCTGGCTTCATCAATCATTTAGATCAGTTCAAATCCCCTTCATGGTGTTCCGCCTCATTAAACCTATCAAGGAGAACTGAAGACAGTTTGTATAGCTGGAGAATGCCTGTACACGCCTTCTTGCTATCTGATATTTCAAAGATGAAAAAGGCCGCACAAACATGAGGAAAGGAATATATTAAAACAAATTCTATGGCCCCTGTATCCTGGACTGAGGTTGCTCCCTTCAGTCTGTCTTCTCAGGAACTCTACTAAGATGGTACCTGGGAAGACTAAATGATCATCTCCAGTTCTCAAGAGTTTACTTCTCATTCTTGTTTCACTAAGATCTTATTTGTTTGTCAGTGAAATGTCAGGACAGCACCTCACAGAAATCCCTGATCATGGACTCTGTTGTCTGAGAGGCCTTTTTGAAGATCTGTGAATACAAAGTTGGGAAGTCAGGAATCAAGGAAGAGGTACAGAGTTGACTTTAGGAGTCTAAGAGCCTTCTAAGGTCAAATGAATTGAAGTATTGACCTCAGTTGTTTAATTTAGTGGGATTTTAAAGGAAAACAGCCACATAATTGAGGAGCAGTGGTAAATTCATCCACAATGATCCAAACTGTAACTCCTAACAACCCACTTTCACTGTGTAATGACACAAATATCTTCCATTTTTTCTTTGTGGACATATCTCCTTTTCACAGGTAGTTTGAGGTTCGTGGGGGTTTTTTAATTTTTTTTTTTTTTATTTAGGGAAGGACTTAGGGAAGGGTTGTAGGAATAAATTTTAATTATTTTTTGTCACCACATAAATTGAATTCATCCTACCCAAGACATCTCCAGGTGATGTTTATCTTCTAAAAATCAGAAATCTTAGTTAAAATGTATTATTGTAGTAAAATCAGTAAAAACATGTGCATGTCACAAATATTTTAGACAAAAGTTTTTCTAGGATTTTCTGAGTTCATACTCCTATAGAAAAGGAAGGAAGGAAGGAAGGAAGGAAGGAAGGAAGGAAGGAAGGAAGGAAGGAAGGAAGGAAACAGACATGTTATGAAAGATATGAAAGATGTGCTTAAATCTTTGAAATACTGAAAAAACAAATATCACTTTGCATAGCGCTCCTCCAGCCAGAGAGTGATTTCGTAGCAATTCTCTTCATGTCCCAGGTCCTGGAAAACAGCTTAGTGCTAGTCGTACTTGGGTGGGTGGCAAATATGGATTTCCCAAACTCGATGGCTCTCAGGTTCGAGGCCTGTTGAGTGGTGGTCAGGACTGGGTGAATAAAATAATATGGGGGAAAGGAATATGTTCTTACCATAACTTCAAGGATACAGGGGTCCCCAACCTCAAAAACGACACTGAAAAAAAAGCTCATTGGTCATCAAGCGCAATTCTGCAACTCACAGCTCCCTAATTCACAGAATAAAACTTAGACGATTCTAGGGCTAAAGGCAGATTTGTGATTACGCACCTCACACACAATCAAAAGGAGCGCGAATCTGGGTGGGCAACCTCTCCACCCCCTACTAGCCCAGGTGCCCTGCCCAGGTCCAGCGGTGGATTGTGCTCCGTTGACATTTACATGAACAACGAGCTGGCGCCACGCAGGTCTCTGAGCGCCTCTGATATTAATAATCATAAAAGACCCTGCGATTACAAAAAAGAGAAAGTGTTAAATGTCAGGAGCCAGGCTAAGATTTTAAAAGGCAACGCACTGCATCCAAGTCTGTGCTTTAACTTTTTTAATAACGATTTTTTCTGGGCTGGAAGCTCGCACCGAATCCTGGAGGAATTGCTAAATCAGATTAAGGTTATATTTTGCAACAGACTGGATGGAGCAATAAAGAAGAGCGCGCGGAAATGGGACTTCACCCGTCAATTAGATCTCTATTAGCAGCCAATGCAGGCTTCACCACAGGAAATGTCACGTCCCAGCCTAAGTAGACCCTTTCATTCGCCCCCAGCCCGCCCCTCGCCCCTCCGCTCTCCCTCCCGATTCCCCCACCCCGAAATTAAACAATTCTTCATGCCCTCCAGTTTAAGCCCAATGAATCCTTTTGTTTGTTTGTTGGGAGTGGGGTGGGGGATTTGTTTGTTTTGTTTTACTCAGCACCACCTGCCTATCCTCTCCCCCTGTGCGCTCACCCCAGGAACACGCGCACAAAGCGAACAGGTTGCTTCCTCCTCCGCACCTGCGCGCTCTCCCTGCTCTCTCCGACCCGCGGATGGTGGGAGGGGCCGGGCAAGTAGCGGAGTGGGCTCGGGCTGGCGGCCTTTATTAATATTAAAAGCTTTCTAATGGTCATACTTCCGCCCGGTGAAAGGTGATTAACAACACAATGGCCAGGGCTCTGAATGGCCAAGTCACTCTTCTGCCGCCATAGATCATCCCTGCCAGAGGCGACGGGCGAGGGGAGCGAACCTTGGCATGAAGGTTTGGTGCCCGGGGCTGAGAGAGAGAACTTGGGGCGCTGGGCCTGAGGAGGAAAGGTGTAAGCGGAAGGGAGAAGAGGAAAGTAGCCTCTCAGGTGACCGAACACCCAAATCTGGTTCAAGTTGAAGAGCTAGATATGAGTTCCACTCAGACCTCTACGTCCTTTTCTGTGCGTGTGCTTTTGGGCGCCTAACTGCACTCACTTCACCTGGAAGGGTGGCATCCCAGTTGATTGGGGGAGGGGAGGGGAGGAAGAGGAGGAGATATGTAAAGGTCAGGTAGGCCTTTGCTACCACTTGAGCATTTTTCACAAGATTGAAATTTGAATTGAAATTGAAAAGGGACGGACCGGTGTTAGCCCCCCCTGAGATACTTTAAACTTCCATTTGGAACTGAACCCGAACCGGAAAAAGCTCCTGGATCTAAGTGGAGTTTGGTTTTGTATTTTTTTTTTTTGCACAACACGTGAAAGAAAAAGTGGGTGATGACTCCTCCCAACAGAATCTTACCTCCTTTCCCACCTCCAGAGCTTTGCCCAAGGTGCACCCAGTTCTTGCCCCCAACTCGCAGAGTTCGAGTATGAACAAAACCTTCCCTGAGCCGCAGAGCATCTAGTTTATCATTTGGGTTTATTACTCCACTGACAGACAGCATTTCTTTTCCCAGGTCCGCGGTGAGCCCAGAAACACCCCCTTTCTTTCTTGTCCTTCCTCCATCCTTTTTTCCTCCCCCTCCCTCTCCACACCCCTGAATTTGTCCATAAGGAAAAAAGGTGCAACAGCCAGGGAATGAACAAGCAGCAAAAGTAGCCGCAGGGATAAAGAAGGCACTGTTGTCGCTGGTGGTGCTGCCCGGACTCCCATTCAGGGGTCGAATTCAAATGGATATTTCCCCATCAGCCCAGCTGAACAGGGCTCAATGCCTGAAAGGTGCAGAGCTGCCTTCGTGGACATGCTCTGTGGCTGATATTCTAATTTTCATAATGCGCTTTTATGTCGCTCCAGACTCCTCCGGTGAGGAGCCCGCAGAGCTGCTGAAAGAGGCTTTGAGAGACCCGGGAGCGAAGCCGCTGAGAGCTGCGAGCCCCCCTGCCGGCGTGAGTGGCACCGTGTGCCCCGGCCGGGGCGCGTCTCCTGCCGCAACCCTGTATGCATGTCCCCTCTCCCGGGCTCCCAGCGCCTCATTAATATGCATCAGGAGTACAGCCAGGCACTAGATTCCGAACCTCTGGAAATGTTCTCTCTGGGCGTTTCTCTAGATTTCGCTGTCGCCTGGGGGGTGTTGGAGGTAAGGAGGCGCTGGGCCACAGCTCAAACAGACTCCTACTTGAGCCTGGAACCCAGTGAAAGTGGCCTATGGCCGAACCCTGACCCGGGGAAAGTCACGGCTGCTAAATCCTGAGTAGAAGTCTAAGAGGAGCAAAATACGTCACAAGCCACTTTAAGCTGAGCAAAAATAAGATAGTGAAACCTCATCAAACCAAATTCTACTTTACCAGGTATTTAGGAACCGTGTAAGCATAGCATGCTAGAACTGGAAGGAGTGGCTCAGGCTCACAGATTTGAGCTGGGAAGAACCTTAGAGATCTTATAATCCAACTCACCTTACAAGTCAAGAAGCATTTATTGAGGACCTAGGACCTACTATATGCCAAGTACTGTGCTAAGCATTGACTGTAGATTTACTGGTAACCAAAATTAGAAACAGAGAAGTAAATCCAGCCCAAGGTTTCACAGATTTTTTAGTGGCAAAGTCAGGTCTAGAAACCAGGTCTCCTTACAACCGATCCAATGAACCTTAAGGAATCACAGACTTGGGGTTAGAGAGGACCTTAAAGGTAATCTAATCCAAGTTGTTATAATTCATTTGAAATAAGGAGTCCGTCACTTATAATTCCATATGTCTGGAATATAACAGGCAAATGAAGACAAGGATAGTGTGCAGAATCTCCATGAGATTCAACTATGACAAGAGTTCCTGGATCACAAGCTCCAGTTAAAATTTATATGAAAAATTCTACAGCAATGAAGACTTAGTATTTACTGTATCCAAGATTATAAACCAAACCAACATTTACATTGTTATTTGATAAAAATTAGTAAAATTCATAAATATTTATATCCATGAGAAAATTTTAAAAATTTACATTTTAAAATCTTCCCCCCAAAACTTATCTTTTTGGCTCTGAGTGGAGAGCTTTGATGTCCTATTTATTTTAATAAGTACCAACAACATTAGTCTGAATAGAGGCTATTCCCCAATAGTCTACCTCCCTAACATGAGATTTCTTTAAAAGGAAAATAAAAATTATAGGTATACAGTGTATACTGAAAAAACAAAACTGAACACAGACCTCATATAAAGCCAGACAATTATATAATATACAGGAGAATCTAATCTAATATACTATGTCAAATCACAAATGCCATGTCTCCCATTTATATACCAATGCATTGTGCACATAACAAGGACCCTCTCAAACAACTAAGCACATGGTCCAGGAAGAAAAGCCAAGGATGGGATGGAAGCTTGATAAACTGATTTGTATGGTTAAGTACTGGTCCTTCCCTTCAAAACCAGGTTTTCCACTGTGTATGTACGTCCCTCTAAAATTCCCCTACACACACACTGACTATGGTTCTTTTTCCTTTTGTGTGCGCAGTGGCCCATTAAGGCTACAATAATCAAGATTATCCAGGTTTAAAAGTCACAGAGTGTTTTTATAAAAAGGGAAAACATTCCTGCTTAAGTCACATTAGTTTATCTGATAGAAATTACCCAAAGGGAATAAACATAACTTTAAATATAAAATCCTTAAGATAATTCAATTCAACATCTTGAATTGAAGCTTATAAAGCAAATCTAGCTTAAGCAGTTACAAACACTTATTGAAACCTCAGAGTATACAAGATATACTATTGCTGGGAATACTAGATGCTGGGAAGACAAAGACACCATAGCCCATCTATGGATCAAAGTAAATGTTCTAGAAATGCTTCAGAATTCTCCAGAGGCCAAGTTGGCTTCAGAAACTTCAAGAATCTCTTGGTCATTCATCCTTTAGGGCAAATTCTAGCCTGGGATGCCTGTGACTTCCTTCTCTGACACAGGTACTTAGTGGGTTTGTCTTGTTTGGCAATGTATACCATGCATTGGGCAACTGAAGGTGGCCCCATATGTCCAAAGGAAATAGACACAGCAAGGTCAGTCAAGAATACAGAGTCACAACGGATTTTTATTTATCTACTCAAAGGCCCTTAGGGCTTAATCTAAGGCTGAGAAATGCTTTGACCTAGAAAGTAAGCACAGGATCGAACACCCCCTATTGGCTCTCTCCCCAGTATTATAATATTTTTGTTTTCTCTTTAGACTAACATCCTGGTTCTTGTTTATGAATCCATTAATGTTGTCAGCCTTGCAAGTCCATTGGAATGGTCCCAAATTACAACTAAAATGTGCTCTTCTTCATCATGTGTTGCAAAGCAGTGAAGGACCACTCCATCTGAAATTAGGAGACAGCAGCTGCTCATAAATGCCTTCATTAAATAAACATGGGGATACCTGCTGATAGAAACCATTTTGGGGTTTGGATAAGAATGAGTCTTTAAAAATAAACCCATATGTTATCCTCCTATAAATTCAACAACTTTTCTAAATCTATGTTAAATATGTATTAAAATTGGAAAAATATTTAAAGTAAATTTGTTACAAATTTATTTTCCAAAGTGTTGCTTTTATCAAAGTTTTTTTTTTAATCAGGTTTATGGTGTACTAGGACATATCCAAAGTCATCTACATAATTAACATGTATACTCAATCCCATATGTATTTCTCTAAATTGTGTACATAATTTATCTTTAAATTAAATACTCAGTGAAAAGATTTATGATTGGGATAAGCAGGCTGCAGCAAGTTTCCCATGATAACTTGGCCAGGAGTAGCAAAATGCAAGACATTATTCAGAATAATATGCCTGGAAAAAGAGATCGGTCATCTTTCTTTTAGAGGCCATACATTAATATCCTGTGTTACACATTGATGCCCCCAAATACTGAAAAAACAAAGGAAGGCTTCCAGCATATTAAGTAGATTTTTTTTTACTGTGGGTTTGTAGTAAAACATGAATGAGAAGGTATGGAAGGGCAGCCATCTACATAGATCTAGGGCATACCAAGGAGATCACATATCTATCAATGTCACAAAACACCCATCTAATTGAGGATAGGATGTCAATTTCTCCTAAGTTACTCTCTCTATGTTACATAGGCCTGGACTATTGGTAAATCATAAAAACTAAGATCTCAAGTTTTTCATAGGAACCATGAAACCACATCACTTTCCAAAAATGACACATTAGACCTCCCAAATGACTCCTACCTGTCAAAATAACTGCCACCAATAATTACAAAGGAGGTGTGGATGAAAAACAAAACAGTGAACACCTCGTTGATGAAATTAAAATGAAAGATGCAACTGTTTTTAGTTTGCACATTGACATATTTCATAAAAGGTTCATAAAAACCACAGTTGATAATTAACTGTGAGATATAATTCTATGAAATTTCACGTACTTTAAATATTATTATACAGGGTAGAAATGTATTATCTTGGGGTTTGTAGATTATGGGGTTTGGAGTCAGAAGGCATTGTAGTCAACTTGGTCTACAAAGTTAACAAAAAAGTGATTATGACCACATGGTAATTTTTGAATGGGAAAGCTGAGGCCCCAAAACAGCTTCCTTTCTTTCAATAATAGCTCACAGACTGTGCTTCCTCCTCCCCAAAGGGAAGAATACTTGATAAAGGGAGATACCTGAATTATCAAAACATTTGCCTCAAATTTCCTTGGTATTTTGTATATAGAGACCAAATCTTCCATTTTGTTTTGCTTATGTGAGTTTTCATTGTCTTGTTACCATTTTTAGAAAAAAAAAAAGAAATTGAAAGCCATATAGGCAAATTCAAATGAATAATTGAGTTGGATGAATGACTCAGGCATAAAATCCTACTGCCTAGGAAATCTCAAATTGAGATTGGTCACTATCTCAGATTGAAATTGACTATCCACATGTCTCTCCCATTGAAGACACTGACTTATGGAAGGTACATGTGAATGGCACCACCTAGGAAATCAGACAGGAAGTTTAGAGGAGCCCAGAGCTTTTTTGTTTGTTTCATGAACTTGGGAAATGAGATCTGAGAAATGTGTTAATGGCTTGCCAGACAACAACAGAGTAGAAGGTAGGAAAGCAGAGCCAATACCAATTTCTAAAAGCCAAACACTAATATTACAATCTTGTGTACTACACTAAAACGTCTATATTGTCAGTGCTTAATTGTATTAGTGACTCCAGTTATTGCAATTCTAAGTCTGTGTGAATGTTGATGTTTGGATGCTTCTATACAGACAGAGAACTTTATCTCTATAAACTCCATGAAGAGCTGTACCATATTCAAATAAGTGCTTAATAAATTAGTCTGAGTGATAATGACAACTATCATATAGGGTGTCTACCCTTGAAAAGAAAAAGATTGAATTTTGCCTCTTCAGGTAGTATAAGAAGGTCTACTTTGACACCCATGGTATATTCTGGGGAAAAAAGGGAATTCTCACTCAACAAGCTGAAATCATTGTCTCTGCATTTGTGAAAATCATAAACATCAACATGGATGTCATCTACCAAGGTATGGTCACCAAGATGCCCTAAGAGGTCAAAATGTCTCAGACTGATGGAATCAAAAAAAATATGATCATTTTTTTTAAATGGCATTTACGTCCTTAAAGAGAAAATAAGATATTAAAACCATAACTCTAACCAAATGTTCTCTACTTTGTGCACAGAATACAGGAAGTTCCAAATGAACAATTCAAAGAGATGGGTTCTTAAAGGAACTGTAGATAAACTGAATTTATATCACTCAAATCTTGTGTTCTCATTTACTTACAGTTTCTCAGTTCCTCCCTAGCTTATTTTAAATTAGAGGCATTTGTTGACATTTGAAGTTTAAATTTCTCTGTCCTTCCCAGACCCTCAATGGATAGATTTCCTGTCAAGAAATTTGTAAAACAAAACAAAACACTTGAACTGAAGGAGCTGCTAAAGATGCAAAAGAATTCTTCTTGAATATTAGTAATGGTTTAACCCTTGTATAAACCCTTTACAACTTGTATAAAAATCTGAGTTTTTAAGCTTTCAGGGTTTTGAAAGCAGATCACCCAGACAGTGCCTTGAATAAGGAAGAAAGACTACTCCTGAGAATTCCCTGAAGAGGAAATTCCCTCTATCAATGCAGATTTGCACCTTTCCTTATTTATATTTTATATTTATAATTTTTTAGTTGCCCAGAGCACTGTGAGGTGAAGTAACTTGCTCAACAAGCAATGGAGTATTGAATTAACTTGGTTTTTTTTAAAAAATCAATTAAAATGTTTTAACCTTTAAAAAAGATTTGTTTCTACTCTCCCCATCTTGCAATTTTTAAGTCAAGTGGAATTTCAAGCATCTTTTATTTAAAAACAACTAAAGATGGTATGATATTAAATATACCTTCATTTGTGAAAAAATATTTGTTTACTTTCACTTGCAATAATCTTACAGTAGTAAGTCATGCTGTTATGACTTTTCATTTAAAGCCTTTAAATTCTCACAAGTATTCATTTTCACAACCAGGAGATAAGTACCAAATACAGTTGGTCTATTTAAGATATTGAGAACAGAGAAGTGAGGTGAATCTCCTTAAGTCACCCAACAAAGCAGGAAGGAGAGAAATTAAATTATGACCATGTACAGTCTCTTGTGCTAGCTACAAGGCCATCCACCTGAAAATTTTTATGTATTATACTCTGAATTTGAAGAACTTCTTCCATAGTGAGTCCTTTTCTCCTGCCTTACCACAAATAATAATGATAAATTACTTTTGATAGTGTTTTAAAGTTTACAAAACACTCTACAAAAATAATCCATGAGATATTACATTTAATAAATATGATGCCATATATCATATATGATATATACCATAGTCATATATAATATTTTAAAGTAATTACATTTTTTAAAGTTTCTACTGGGAGTTCAATTTTGAAAGTTAGATGTATTTATTTAATAAAGACATCATTTGCTAAATGAACATCTTGGACTATGCAGCCAACAAAAAGATTAGTGTTTGAGGGGAATGGAAGGGCAGAGAAAATATCAGATATGTTAATTATGCTTTTTATCTCTGCATAGAATTGTTCTTCATACCAGTTTTTCTGAGTTCCACAAGTCATTTAAAATTGTAATGTAATTTAACTCGTAATTCAATTAGCTCAAATGACAAAAATAAAATTATTAATAAAATGTCATAGGACTCATTGGATAGAGAGGCATTCAGGAGGATGTGCAAGATGGTACAATGTTTAGCCAGTAGTTAGCAAAGTGTTAATTAGAGATAATGTAAGAAACAGACACTTTTTTCTTTCTCATTTGTTCCCTTCTTCCTTTTGAATCTTATATGGTGAGTGTGTATGTGCAAAGAAATCCACAAATTATTTTGACTTAATGAACAGTGTTTAAATAACTAGCCACAGTTATGTAGTTCATTCAAAGCTAATAAAAGTACTAAATTAATAACAGTAAATAACTCTCTAATTCCCAGTGAATCATACTGCCTTCCTTCCATGAGTACATGATAATTTTTATACATTCTGTGTTTAGTTAACAAGGTAGCTCACTGAGTATGGAAAAGAGATGCTGCCCATGGAATGGATACAGGAAAACTGCAAATGGACTTCATCCCCTCAGAGAGTGTTACATTTGGAAGGGCTCATCTAGAATAGAAAAAAATAAATTTATTTGATTTATTGAGGCAAAACAACCGGGCTTGTATGTGCTCACAGAAGATATGTGAGCTCATGTACACATACCATGAATATTCAATTAATTCACAATTTATGAATAGTAAACTAGGTTCCTTTATAAAGAAGTGGTCCTTCAAGAATTTTTCAAATGTACAGAAAATGCTGAAGTTGAGAAAATATGGACAAAATATCCATCAAAGTCCTCATGTTGCTGGGGTTTCTTTTTGTCAAGAAGACTCAAGAGAAAATGTTAAATTAAACCTAAAAGAGCAGTGGAGACTATACAGTTCCATTTCTGCTAGAATTTGCAACATTTGCTTTAAGTGTGAAACCAGCTTTTAAATTCACAAACTGCTTACTTTTAGTTAACATTTCAAGCCGTCTTTGAGCTTTAGAGATAGGCATCTTTTAGGAGTTCCTTTCTATTTTTTAAGGGTTTTGGTTTCCTTTCATTCACCTTATACAAAAGGCCATTTGTCAAGTTCAAGAATAAGAAGGACTTAGTGCCAGTGGGTTTCTTTTAACAACAAAATCAGCTCCAACCACAAGCATATGGGTTTAAAGTAACTCCTGAGCATCCATCAGAGACAGTGGAAGCTCAGTACTGGAGCATGGGTTATATCCAGTGTGTTTGTAGAGAATGCTGTATCTTTGAGACACCTGGGACTGCTTTTCTTATGTGTTGAAGAAAGGAAAGAAAGAAAGAAAGGAAGAAAGAAAGAAAGAAAGAAAAGAAAGAGAGAGAGAAAGAAAGGAAGAAAGAAAGAAAGAAAGAGTCAAAACACCGTAACTCAGTGGTGAAAACGGTCAAGCTAGTATTGACAAGTATGTAAAGACATCTCCCAAACCATGGGAAAACGTATAAATTGTTTCCACTCACTGCATTCACAACCAATGGAAGGGCATTACAAAACTGCACTTCTTGTATTGTTGGTGTGAAAGGATATCTATTTATCATCTCATAAGACAGCTCGAATGATCATTATCTACTTTGCCCACTTTCTGACCCAAATTCAAGGTTTTTATGGAAAATTGCAGTCAGTTTGATTGATGAAATCCAAAGATGTCTAAAATGGCACCAAAGCTCTCCAGCTGTGCAGACTCCAACAGGGGGTTTCAATGTTGGCATTGTTCCTGCAAAAAGTAGAGAAAACGGGCAAAAGTTAGAGGATTTCTGTTTAAAAACTTCAAATTTCAATGAAGATACCCAAATCTATTATGCCTGTTCACACGTGCGAACAGTGTGAACATCAAAGTATTTCCCACACAACCGGGTTCCTCTACAACCAATAAACCTTCTTTGTAAGCAGCTGAAAGGCTATCGACAAGAGAGTAACAGGTCTGATTCGGAAGAAGCCAGCATCTCCTTGGTCAGAGCTGCACTCTGCTCTGCAGGGGAGGCTTGGGGAGGAAGAGGGCTTGGGATGAGAGGATCGTCGCTTTTAGAGTTGGAAGGGTCCTTAGGTAGGGATGACCAGGTGCAATCCCTTTATATCTCTGATCTCCAGAATTTAAAGGATTAAATCACACACACACACACACACACACACACACACACACACACACACACACACACACACACACACACACGAGTGATTTAATGCATTACTGTGGCTCTCAGATAGTCAGCCCAAGAACGCGATTCTGGCTCTGGCGGAAGATGCACTAGCTTACATACAACTCCCCCACCCCCATCCCAAGGCCTTACTACTCCACCCTTCCTTCGTTCCTTTCCTCTCCTCTATTTCCCCTTGCATCCTTTATCCTCTCACCTCTGCATCTCTCTCTACCTCCTTCTCCCTCCTCTCCTCTCACCACTACTCCTCTCCCCTCCTTTTCTTTCCTTTTCTATTTCACTATTCCTCCCCTCCCTTCTCTTTCCCCACCCTCACCCTTCGAACTCCTCGTCTCCTTTCCCTACCTTGTCTTTTCTTTTTTTTTCCCCATCTCTCTTACTTCCTCCTCGCGTCCCCTTCTCTCCTCTATCCATCACTCCCCTCCTTTCTCTTCCCTCGTCTCCCTTCCTTTCCTTTCACCTCCGCTTCTCTCTTCTGCTCTTATCCTCCCCCTCCCCACCTCTCTTCTTCATCTCTGGTCTCATCCCCTCTACTCCCTTTCCCCGATGTCCCTCCTCCTCTTCTCCTCCTCTCCTCTCCTCTCCCCTGGCCCACCGCTTCAGTCCTCTTTCCTTCCTCCCCACGCGGGGTGCTTAAGATGAATGCGCCTGTGAGCGCTTTGCGGGGAACGCTGATCGAACCGCGCTGCCCCCCACCCCTCTCTACAGACTCGGCGGGCGCCTGGATTATGCCCAGACTAGAGCCAGGCGGCGGCTGCAGAGGCGCCGCCGAGAGAAACCCAGGCCAGTCGGTGACAGCGCTGTTTGTCAGCGAAGCCCCGTCTTGTTTTAGGGGGGATGCGTTATTGTGGAATATTGTCACCTGCCTAATTGTTCCTAATGGTCACCCCCTGTTATTAATAATAGCTGGAACGTGGCTCCTAGACATGTTACCCGGGCTAGGGAGCTGATGAATGAAACCCCTACTCGGGAAAATCTTGGGAGCTGTCTTCTTGGCGTATTACCCATGGGGGTCCGCTATAAATCTTCCTTCATTTTAACCACGTTTACCCCTCATACTCCTCGGGGCTAGGGATGCTGTGTTAAGATTGCACTGATGTGCCAACGCTCCGAACCAGCTGCTCCTAAATACAGACAAGTCCTTGTCAATTAAGCTAGTGAGGAGCAGGTCCTTGGAGGCCTGGGGCGTTTTAGCAGGCAGCAGCGTGCAGCCCCTACAATTAGTATCCATTTTGAAAGGACCTCCAGGGCACAAATGCACAGGCAAGGAAAGAATCAAACACCAGGCAACTTCAATTTTGGAAATTTGTCGTAAAAGGGTGTGAGACTGAGCAGACAGTCTGGAGGAAGAGAGCTAGTATTTCTCGAGAAAGATGGTTTATTTCTCCCCCTCCCCCCCCCCCCATACATTCTCTTTGTTTTTCAAACCAGGCAGTGGCCTGAATTTGTGGCTGCTGGATTTTTTTTTTTTTTGAAAGATAAATGAATACATTCATTTGCCAGGCTAGCTGAAGTTTCCCTTATGGCTTCCTTTGTGACCACTTCAAGCAGCTGGTGGCATGCAATCCTCCCAGGAGCCTGGCCTTTGGCCCAGGGGGAGCTGGACAAGGCAATCTGCTCCAAGGAGAAGAACTGCGATGTCTGAGGTCAGCAAGGCCAAGCTGCCACTGCCAGGAGGACAGGCAGAGCGTGAGGAGTTCAGCCAAACAAAACCCTTAAAGCATTGGGAGGCCTGGGGGATCATTAGCCAAGGTGTTTGTTTAAGTGATTAGGGAAGTTGGTAGTTAGGGACAGCGAGGAGGGGAAGAGCTTGTTAGACAAGGCAACGTCAGCATAGAAAGGTTGAAAATTCAGAGAATATCACAATTTAAGACGGTGACCCTCCCAAGTTCAACAACAGAGCAAACAGCACATGCCATTAGAAAGAGCAGTCAACTGGTAGTCAACAAAAGGGGCAGGACGATGAAAAAAATGTTTCAGTATTAAATATGGAAAAGTATAGAGAAGGGGGCAGGAGGGTCAATGAAAGTCAACAAGAGAGCAGGCTTAATGATAGGAAGAATTTAATATCAAAAATACATAAATCTGCAAGTGAGGGCAGCCTCATAATGAACATAAAAGAAGCCAGCTTTCCATCAGCATTCACTTGACAATAGCGCCCTAACAGATAGCATCAGATTGTTAACACAACACAAAAGTTAAAGAGAATAAAAGCAAGGACAGGTCTTTCCATTATGGACCTGCTGGAAGATTTTATATTCCACAGAGGAAGAATATGTTGGTAGCTTCTTTACTTTCTTTTCCAGCACATTTAGGGAAAAATGAAACTAATTCCCCTTAGGGTTTTGTTATTTCTGCCTTTCATTCCCAATGTTCCTCTTTCATAGGGTACACACACACACACACACACACACACACACACACACACACATATTTTCAAATGAGCAAGCAAAGATCTCTTTTCATTGTGGGTCTGTTTTCAGTCCATCTTAGTCATGAAGAGGTGAGATTCCTAATGAAACTTACAAAATTTCCTGAGGAAGCAAGGCACAGTAAATCTTAGGAGTTATACCCCTTACCACACACACACACATACACACACACACACAGTCTCCTTTACCAAGAGTAATGGTCACAAGTCCTTGTGGGACAATCAAGCAATCCCAAAAGGAACCCAGAGATTTTTTCCTTTTCAATTTGTGAATCTTACTGTCAAAGAAGTCTTTGGAAATTGGGTCCTTAGAATTTGAGATGCTTTGATCCTCAAACATAGAAAGATGTAGGCTTTTTTTCAGGATGATCACCTAATAACTGAAGGACTTTTTCTTTAGTATGTAAGCTCCTTGAGAGCAGGGATTTTTTTCTTCCTCCCTTCCTTCCTTCCTTCCTTCCTTCCTTCCTTCCTTCCTTCCTTCTCTCTCTCTCTCTCTCTCTCTCTCTCTCTCTCTCTCTCTCTCTCTCTCTCTCTCCTCTGTATTTCCAGGATCCAGTAGAGAGCCTGGCACATAGTAGGCACTTAATAAATGCTTGTTCATTGATTACTTAGTATCCTCTTACAGTCACTGTTCTAATGGCAATAGCTAACATTTATATAGCACTTAATATGTGCCAAGCACCCTGCAAAGTGCTTTGCAATTATTATCTCATTTGATCCTCACAGCACGTCTGGAAATTAGGTGCTACTATTATCCCCATTTTGCAGATAAGGAAACAGATAAAAGGGGTTAATTTACTTCCTCAGGGTCACATGTATAGTAAACTGTCTGATGTGAAATCTGAACTCAGGTCTTCCTGACTCCAGGCCCAACACTATCCACTGTACCACCTTGCTGCACCTCATCCCATGCCCAGTGAATTTATATACCAGCTAGATTGTAAGCTGCAGTTCAAGGATCTTTTCTCTTTTCCCTACACAAATGTCCCAATGCTTAACAAATGTTTGTTTAATTGAAAGACTGGGGTCTTATAACTCATAATAGTTAAATTACCATATTATCTCATTGGATCCTCACAGCAACCCTGTGAAGTAGATGCTATTACTATTCTCATTTTACAGATGAAGAAACTAAGGTGACGATATAGTAAGTGACTTGTCCAGCATTACACTAGTGTCTGCGATAGGATGTAAACTTAGGCCTTCCTGATGCCCCGTAGCTATAAGATATAACCAGCAGGAAATCATCCAAACTGCAAAACATTGATGGAACTCCCACCAAAGATCTGTTCGATGGAACTCACACCAAAGATCTGTTCTCCAGTAGGTCCCTTCGATTTTAGATATGTTTAGATATGTTTCTACATAGTCGAAGCAGTTCATATGGCTAGATGACTGCCCAAATCTTTCTGAATCTTCTAGCTACCCTTGGATTGCAGAATGGTGAATAAATAGACCTGGTGGCACTGGCTTTCTGTGTAAGGAGAATATTAGCCTGGGTCTATTTTCTTCTCCTAGAACTGGGGGACCATGCCCTGGGCAACCTTAGAAGACATTCTGTTCTTTTTCTCTCAGTGAGAGGGAAGAGAAAAACTAAATTTCACTACCCAGAAGAAGCTTCAGGCTTCCTGAAGGTCTGGGTTATTTTCGGTTTTCTTTTCTAAGGCAGTTGGTAAGCCAAAGTTTGGTACCCACCCCATCTACCAATCAGGAGACCAAGCTAAATAATCTCTTGGCAAGTTGTCTCTTTCCCTAGTTCAGGTCCAGGTCCAAGTCTACAGTTTGATCTTGTTAGGTACTTGTTAACTTAAGATCACATGACTTGGTAGATTTTTAACTTATTTTCCTCAACAGGGAGGCCACCGTGAAAATCTCTGCCTCTAACAAACAATGGGCACAAACATCTTTGAATTAAAATGGTTTCTTTTTTGATGGATATTTGGACAACAAGTTTTGTCATTGATCCCCGTTTCAAACTAAAGAGAAAGGATGGCTTATCAGTCTATATTTCCCCACTTTTGACTCAAAAAGAACTAGAGTTTTGGATAAAGGCAACTTTTCTTGAGCTAAAGAGCAGACTTCTCACCTTTGGGTGACACCCATGCCCAACCTGTAAGGTCCCTCACATTTCCTGCTTTTGTGAGCTATGTGGGAAGGAATCATGTCCAAGATTCAGAGTAGCAAGTCCAGTTCCTTGGAGTGGGATGTGGAGAAACCAATGGTGGGTCATCAAGAAACATCTTCATTTAGAAAATATTCTGAATTTGTGACTTATGGAAGGCTGAGACCAAAATGACCTTAATGGTCATAGATCATGAAATTTGGAGATGAAGGATGTCTTAGAGACCATCTAGTTCAAACCCCTTATTTTACAAGTGAGAAAAGAAGTGAAATGGCATTCCCAAAGTCACCCAGTTAATGAGTGGACAAAGCCCAGAAATGAGCCCAACATTCCAGACTCCAAACCCTGTGGGACTAAAGGAAAACTTCCAGCCCTGGAGAGAGCAAGTCTGTTTTGTTGCCCACCACTATCCTGAAGGACTAGATCTTCTGCTTCATTCTGGAATCATAGGTTGTTCAAGTCTATTTTAGGACCTTGGAAAAAGAGAGTTTTCATTCCTTTAGGTTTCTTTTGTAACTTTCCTTTGGACAACTCATGCCCCATAGTGTCTCCAAAGGACATTTGCTGATGTTCTTGGAAGTGCAGGAGGAATCTACTGAGCCTGACTGAGGGGCCAGCAGGTGTTGACCCCAGCTAGCTCTGGGGAGGGTTGGTTAGGTGCCCAAAGCTGATCTTT
The DNA here is from genome assembly GCF_028372415.1 of Notamacropus eugenii. Taxonomy (NCBI): domain Eukaryota; kingdom Metazoa; phylum Chordata; class Mammalia; order Diprotodontia; family Macropodidae; genus Notamacropus; species Notamacropus eugenii. Next base: position 95,942,702 of record NC_092877.1, read on the forward strand.
CTATTGCACCCTAGGAGCAAGCACTTTGGCAGCTGGAGGCTAACAGCCTGTGAAAACCTCTTCTTCCCCTTCACTTCCCTGGTCCCTCCCCCATAAGAAAAACTGGGAGATGAGATGAGGGCACAGAATTTGGGAGTGATGAGAATTATAAATTATATGGGTATTAATATGATTATATTAATTATATAGGTATTAATATTTATTTAGGTAACATAGTAATAATTGTATTTATATAGCATTTACTGTATGCTAGAAAAAATGTGTTAAGCTCTTTACAAAAACATTATCTCATTTTATTCTTTCAACACCTCTGGGAGACAGGTGATATTATTATCTCCACTTTATAGTTGAGGAAACTGTGGCAAATGGAGGTTAAATGACTTGCCCAGAGTCACACAGCTAGTAAGTGTCTAACTTTTGATTTGAACTCAAGTCTTCCTGACTGCAGTGCTCTATTCACTGTGCCTTGATACAGAATTATAGCTATAAATATTCATATGGATATTGATATCTATAGTTATAGATGAGACATATTGATGTTGATACAGATTGTTGTTCAGTTGTGTCTGACTCTTCATTGACCCCATTTGGGTTTTTCTTGGCAAAGATACTGAAGTGGTTTGCATTTCCTTCTCCAACTCATTTTACAGATGAGGAAACTGAGACAAACAGGGTGAAATGACTTGCCCAGGGTCACACAGCTAGTGTCTGAGGTCAGATTTGAACTCAGGAAGATGAGTCTTCCTGATTCCAGGGCCCAAACTCTATCCACTGCACCATCTAGCTGCCCAAAATGTAGATATAGATATGTATATTTCTATAATTATAATATTCATAAATACAATATTCACAGATATAATTATATATTCATAGCTTTCAGTATAGAAAAATATATTGATATAGATATATTTCTAGATACATATAGAACTATAGATATACATGTGAATATTGATAAATATGGACAGGAGTATAAGTACAAATATAGATATAGATTAATGTAGATTATCTTCGCTGAGTCAGCCATTAGGGATCTGAAAGAGGGGCATTTGGGGAATAGCCAGAATAATCTATTCTAGGCTTGTTTTTGTTGTTGTGTGTTGTGATTTCACAGAAGAGGAGCTCTACCAAACAAAGTGCACAGCTGAAACCAGATTTCTCAGGAGGGAAAAATTATAATTTTTAAAAAGTTTCTCTCCTCTGGTGTGGCTTCAGCGACAGGCCAAGTACCTCGGCTAGGACTCAGGACAGCTAGGGGAAGAGATAGGAATTTGCTTATTCTCTAAGAGCTTAGAAAAATGTAACTTGGATCAATATAGTAAAGGGGGAGGGTTCGTTGGTTCAGAAGGTCAAGCAGATGTAGACACAGCATGGGAGTTATTTGTGTCAAGTCGGGTTATTGTAAACGCAATCCAGCAAATTGAGGCTCAGCTCATGGGGGCAGCCAGTGGGCCAGCGAAATGGGGTCAGGGTGGCAGTCAGTCTGTCCATCCCCGCCGAGACGGTAATTGCCCCAGGTCTGACATGATGTCGGGGGCTCCCCACTGCTCCATCCATCTCCATCCAGTTAGCCGTTTTGCTCCCTACATGACTGGGGTTGGAGCTAAGCTCCAGATCCTTCACTTTGAATAATGGGGATAATTGTATCTCCTCCTGGCACCGCCATTAATTGCTTTTAATATTTCTGCCCTGGTTTCTCAGTCCCTGCCTCTGTTTCTGTCTCTCAGTGGAACTAGGGGCAGGCATATGAAAAGAACAGGGAGGTACAATATCAAGACCTTGTGTGTCTTGAACACAAACCCGGCAAGGAAAAGAACAGTAGTCTATGAGGGCATAAGGCACACAAGAAGAGACATTCCCACTACCACTCCCATACACACACATATACTTTTGAAGGCCCATCGTTTTCCACTCCTGACTAGCCCTCACCCACTCACAAAGTGAATTTCCTTCTCCCAGTTGGGTTGAGTCCAGCTCCATCTGCCCTCAGCAAAGCAGGCCTTACGAAGGCTTTGTCCTTCTCCTGTCTCTTTCTAACTTCCCTTGCCCCTCTTCCTCATCCTACCCATGTTACTTCTTACTTCGAAGTCCTTACTTCTGGTCCTTAACTAGCACTCTCATTCTCCGCAAGTCCTGCTTATGGGGGTAGGGTAGTGTTGGGGTGAGGTGGGGGAGTTCTTCTTTCTCTCCCTGACAATTTAATAGTCCAAAGTAATCATCTGCGTGACACTGGCCATCCATCTTCTCCTGGGGGGAACAAAGCCAGAGCTGCCTGACTCCAGGCCTCTCCAAAAAAAAAAAAAAAAAAAAAAAAAGGTCTTTCTATTTTGAGAAGGCTTCCCCACAATAGCATCCTTATGAACCATAATGGTGATGTTTATGAAGCCAGCGATACCAAGTGTATGAAGACAATTTTATGCCTAATTAGAAGATGATGTAACCAGCCAGGAGACAAAGACGACCTCTTTCTCCTCACCACAACCCTCCTGCTCCCCAACTTTCCTGGAGCTGGCCAACTTGGGCTGGCGAAAGAGAACCCTCCTGTGCCCTTAAGTCCACTATTTTTATAATATGACCTCTCACCCCCGCAATCGTATGTGAGCCTGGGGGCAGTTAGTCCCTTAGCTCAACAGAAGGGGGTAAGGATGGAGGTAAGGAAAAGGGGAGGGGGCGTGGTGAGGGTGGTGTTTAAAGAGATTTGAAACTTTACTGTAAGAGAGAAAGCACGGCTCTCTGTTACACCCCCCCACCCCCATCCAAGGGGACTTCACCTCTGGGAAGACTCCAATAAATACAACCCTGGCGCCACTCGATTACGGGATAATTTTTAATATATATGCAATAAATGTTCACTTTGTTAGATTGAATGACAGACAATAATATCGGCAAATCTTCATATCCATCCATTACCGGCAAATGAGCAGCACAAAGGACAGATTTGCTTTTGATTAATTTATTTGCAGACTCGGGTTGATAAAGCAATAACTATTTGGTTAAACTTGACATTTGGTCTTCGGGGGGTTATCCGACAAATCCCTGTAGTTCGGGGGAGATAATAAAGCTGTTTAAGGGGGATTAATTATTAATTGGCTGCAATTAATTTCCCCCTTTTCCTCGGCCACTGCACATAATGCGTATCTTTCACGGGCAAACAAAAGGCAGAAGTTTGTTTCTCTATACACCTCACCCTCCTCAACGCCCCCACTCCCATGTTGAGGAAACTTTGTAGGTGGGAATTAACAAAGAACCTGGATGGAGAACCTGCCTCCCCTGCAGAGAACCGCCAAATTTTGCAACCCAATTTTTGCTTGCACAAATCCTTCTGAGAAACGCTTTTGAATTTGACGCGCCAGTCAGATTTGGACGAGTATTAACAGAAGGAAAGAAGCTTTTTCTGGAATGATACTGGCCAATCCCCACGTTGTGCGGAGCTATGTTCTTATTTCCCATTTCATCCTTCTCCTGGATTCTCCCACTCTAGATTTCGAGGCCATTCATTCTCTCTTTAGGCAACGGGTGTGAACTGGGAGGTTTGATGTGGGGTGGCAAAGTGGTGTGAATCCCTGGCCTAGTCACTTGAGGAATGGGCCAGGATGTATTAAATTTCTTTAGAGAAAGAGGATACTTTCTTATTTTAAACTAGATCCTTTTCCCTTTTCCTCCATT